>NW_028258299.1:10765068-10918082 GCF_053883595.1 Heterocephalus glaber
CCCTCATTCTGCTTGTCTGAGGTCTTGGGCCAAGTCATTTCCCTGTGCTGGGCTTCAAGTTCACTCTCTTTGGGATGGTCCTTTGGCCTGCCTGTGATACACGATGGCTGGGTAGTAACTTTGAAATTAGCATGTTCTTGGGCCCTATGGCAGTGGCATAGCTGAAAGAACCTGAGGTTTGTTTATAGCACTTCAATTTCGGTGACTATGGCTAATTCACCCACTGTCTCTGGACTCAGTTTCCTCATAGACAGTGGGAATAATGACAAGGACTGCTAACACTGACTGTATGTTACCACTAACCCCTCTCTTAAGCCCTTCACACTTACGAACTCCCTGCAGTCCTATGAAGTTGGCACAATAACCATCTCCATGGCAATGCTGAGGATGCTTAGGCAGAGTGAGATTCAGTGACTTGTTCAACGTCGCCACCTTAGTTGCTTTCTCGTCTTTGGGAGAAAATACCCGGCACCTATAACTTAAAGGAGGAAGGTTTATGGGCTCACATTTTCTGCCCACGGTCAGCTGTCCACAAGGTAGACGTTGCACAGCAGAGGGGCAGAGAAGAAAGCTGCTCACATCAGGGTGGCCAAGAGGCAGCGTGAGGAGGGAGGAGCCAAGGAGGCAGAGACAGCCTTCTGGGTGACACCCCAGTGACTCAGCTCCACCCAGGCCCCCTGTCCTGTCAGCATGCTCAGCGACAGACCTGACCTCAGCAATGGAAGCACCCACGATCCAATCTCCCTCAAAAATCCCCACCTCTGAGGACAGGAGGCTTTTGGGGACATTCTAGATATAAGGCATAACAGTTGCCCAGCTAATAAGAGGCACAAGTAGAATTCAAACCTCATCTACTGGCTTTGGTCCCAGAAGCCTTGGCCATTGTGTCATACTGACAGCCATGGTGTCATAATTCCTCCTTTGCAGAGCTGCTGTAGATGTAGAAGAACAAATAGAGAGTGTGTGACATAATGGATGTCCAATCAATATTAGTATTATTCTGTCATAGCCCCGTGAGTTTGGCACAGCCTATGCTTAAACACATTTTGTGGCTACTTTGGCCATGTCTGCTTCTGGCGAAACAGCAATTTTCAAGACCAGGTATTTATGTGGAGCTGTGTCTTTCTGTAACTCTAAGCTGTCAGGAGTAATATGCCAGGACTTTGCAGGGAATCCTTCTAGGGATGATACCTTGTTCTCTGCATTGTTCTCTGTTAGTGGTAAGGCCATTGGAGGGGCCTGGCCGGCCACAAGCCTGCCGGTAAATAAGGACTGGAGTTCTGTTGTAGAGCTGAGTCCATTCTGAAGAAAGCAGGATCAGCTTTGCAATTTTCTTCAGCTCCAGGAAAAAATGCTCTGCCTGCACCTTTAAGCCCAGGAGTCTTCACAGACGTGGGGTTTGGTGGTGACCTCCAGCCAGACAGGCAGTTGCACATAAAGCTGAGAGCAATTTTTAAAGTCTCCCGGCCACTTTGCTCTCTCCTTGAAAATTAAATGTCCGACAATAGTTTAGTCTATTCCCAGATCAGCTGGCCTTTAGAAGGATGACTTGGGAGTGAAGATGTCTGGTGCTCTCCCGACCTGGGTCCTTTTCAAGGGTGGAAAAGGCCACAGGCAGGGAGGGTGACCTCGCTCTTGTTGTCAGATTAATGAAAAAGAAGTGAAGGCATCAGCCTTGAGCACTGAATTCCGTAGTGAAGGAGCCACTGAACAGCAGTGTGGCTTGACATTTGAGAGCTGGGGAGTGGGGAGGTTGGAGAATGTGTGGAGTGATGCAGGAGTGTGGGCCTGGGCCCAGGGTACCTGATTTTCACCCCAGGTCTGCTCCTAGCTGTGTGGGTACCTGTGGGCAGGTGACTGCATTGGTCAGCTTAGTATGGCTGTACAAAATATCTGAGATCCACAACTCAGAAGGCAGAAAGATGCATTGTGGCTCACAGTGCAGAGGTCCTATCCATGGTCAGTGGCTGCTTCATGGCTCCAGGGCCTGTGGTGAGCAGAGCATCTGGCGGGGAGTGTGTGGTACGGCAGCTGCTCACTCATGGTGGTGGAGAACCTTGGGTGGGGGGTGAGGAAGGGCCCGAGGCTCCAGTGTCCCTTTCAAGAACATGTGCCCGGCGCCCTACTTCCTCCACTAGGCCTCACCTCCTAAATTAACACTCTCCCCCAAAAGTACTATTAGTTGGAGACCAAGCCTTCAACACACAAGCTTCGGGGGACATTGACAGTGCAATTACCAGCCCCTTTGAAGATGACGCATTCCCTCTCCGGTATATAGGCAGCGTGGTGGAGTGGCTCAGAGTAACTTTGTTGTGAATCCTTGGCTGTACCTTTACTGCTGGGTGGCTTGGATAAGTCCCCTGCCTCTCTGAGCCCCTGTGTTCGAATTTCTATGGTCCAGGACTCTTCTTGTCCTCTCTGTCTGTCCATTCTTCCTTTTCTTGCTTGGCTGTCCTTCCTTTCCTCCTTCGAGATCCAGCCCTAACTTCCCCTGGAGTGGAGTCTTCCTTGGGGCCCCATGATTGGGCTGCTGTTCCTGTGCCCCCCTTTCCCGTGGCTCTCCTTTTCCTGGCACCCATCACTCTCAGTGGGGACGCTGAGGACCTTGTTCCCAGGTGCCACCTCTAAATGCTTGTTGACAGAAGAAATACATTTCTTCCCAACTCTGAAATTCTGTCTTTCTAAGTTTATTTGCTGTTATGGGTACCTAATTTCCAAAGCAGTCATAAAACATACTATCTCCTTTTCACAAAAAGGTAATAATTATAATCCTTTACATATATACACAGAATTTCACACTTGACAAAACATTTTTCACATTTATTGTCTAGTGCCTACTACCCAATGGCTTCCAGCATTCAAATTTTAAAATAGTCTGAGGCCACTGTTGGAGCTTATCCAGCTAGATTTAGAGCCACGGGGCCATCTGCGGGTAATGCATCCTTATCTCCAACTGTCCATACTTCTCAGGCCTACGTAGGCCCCTGTCTCCCACTCCCTGTGGTATCAGTGACCCCTAGGGAGGGGGCAGCCATCCTCTGAAATGGTCATACTGCAAGGCAACCCTCATTTCAAGGAGTCCACTTCCTGGGTCTGGTATTCTAGTAACAATGTCCATATCAAGTATGTGATATCCGAATTCATAGCCTCAGAGAGTGAGTGTGCTGCTGACATAGTTGTCAGCAGGGGGAAAAAAGAATGCAAGATTGTCGGACAGAAATAAATCTCCGAGTGTTTTGCCAAGCCATCCAAGCATGCATACATTTGCTGCTGCCTGCAGAACATAGGGGAGGAAGGAGGGAGGGCGAGAAGTGGCAGCAGAAGAGCTGGGGCCGGTTGCACGTGGGCAGACGAGTGCTCTGCCCGGCCTTGGTGCCCCATGTCACTCTGCCTCCCTGAAGGCCCACAGGAGTGCGTTGTCCCTTGGTTTATTTTCTTTCCCAAGACTCCCATGACTTTTCCACTGTGGCTGTGGCCTTTGCCGAGCTCCATGCTGGGATACAAAGAGATCTTGGTGTGTCTTGGGTGTGGGCTGGAGATGTGCAGGGCACTGCTGGAACCCTGTTAACTGAGTCTTCTTCAGCTGTGTGCCATGTCAGCAGGGCTACACTTTGCCACTTGAATCTGCTTCCAGACCCCAGTTTAGTTCTGAATATGCTGTTCTCCAGCCTGGTCACCTGGCCCACCCCAAATTCCTTTGGTCATTAATTCCCACCTGTAGTTTTGTCCCACCATTCAGTCTTTTGGACTAGCTCAACTGTCTTAGTTACTTTTCTTGTTGGTGAGAAAAAATACTTGGCACGCAAAGTTAAAGGAGAAAGGTTTATGTTAGCTCACAGTTCATAGAGGGTTCAGCCCATATTTGGCTGGCTCCAAGGCAGAGTGGCTTGGCAGAGGGGCATCACAGAGGAGAAACAGTTCATGGCAGGCAGAAGGCAGCAAAGTAGCAAGTGACAAGCAATCGAACTACGGACAGACCTCTTTCTGTCCCTTGTATCTTGTCCAGGCTACCCACCCCAGGCTACCCAACCCCTTGACCTAGGGTAGTGGTATCTACCTTCTGGAATGCTTGTGAGAATTCACTGAGCCCACAGAGCTGGCTTTGAGGGCTGTGTCCGGTGCATTAACAGTTAATAAATGTTGCCAATAAACCCTGGGTTCCTCCAGAGGGCACCGATGGGAGATTGTACCAGAGAGTGAAGGAAGAAAGGTGTCATTAGATGTGTGGGGGTTCAAACCCACAATGCAGTGGGTTTCCTGTGCCTGCAGGAAGTTGCTTCACTTTCAAAACCTGTTTCTTCATCAATTAAGATGATCACAGAACCAAGAAGACCATAGAAGGATTAGGAGGTTGTCTGGAAAATATTTGGCGGGGCGTCTTGCATGGAGCAAACAAACAAGTGTGAGCTGCCGTGGTGGAGGTGGGTTGAATTTGGTTTATTCTTGGAGCAGTGCTGTTGCCTTATGGCTGCTCTGTAGATGTGCGTCACACCTTCGGTGGTCTGAGGGCTGCATGGTAGTCAGGACACCTGGATTCCTACACACCCACCTCAAGCCTGGCCTCTGCTCATTTAGTGGCTTTGAGAAAGTGAACCTCTCTGAGCTTCCTTTTTATCATCAAGGAAACAGGTTAATAACATCTATCTTCAAAACTGTTAGATAACAAAAATAGTGCCATAATACATGAAAGCAGTTTTTGAACTGAAACGTATGCTATGAAGGAAAAATTATTATGTATCTGAGCTGATATCCTTTGTACAGTCAGCCAAGCCACTTTAGTACAGCAACTCTCCTGTGCAACACTGAAGTGGACCTGAAAAGGTCCCCAACATTTGGACATGAATTTGGGAGGTAGCTGGAGCAGTTCTTAGCTCCACCACTCAACACCCTGAGACTTGGTTTTGTTTTGTTGTTGTTTTAAGTCTATGAAATCAGGATTAACAATGGCTCATTCACTTTCTGAGGTTTCTATGGGGGCCAAATAGCCAATAGGAAATTGCTGGGGACACTATGGTGTGGAACATGTGCCATGAAATCTCTTGGGATCCCCATTGCTCTACTAGATCTTGGAAGAGATGGTTGTTTATATGCTCTCAGTGATTTTTATCACTGCCAGAACAGCAGAGGTGCCCAGTGCCCAGTGATGGAGCAGTAAGACATGCTAACATGCTGCCCTTATTAATCAGCTTCATTGCTGTCAGTCCCTAAACTCCTTGCCGGAGCAGCGCTGTTCCCTTGCTGGGTTGCCTATGAGCTGAATGGATGGAGGCTGCCACCATTACTGCTTGTCCCTGCTTATGAAGGCCACCTGGGTGACAAGGCCTTGTGGGAGACACTTCTTGTGCCTGTGTGCTGTGTTAGGACTCAAGGCACTTTAGGGGTAGGTGTGGAGCCCAGAGTCAGGAAACCAAGGGAGATCTCTGGGATACTTTTCACAAGTGGAAGAAGGAGGATTTGAACCTGGTTTGTCTCATTGCAGATTCCAGGTGTGTCCCTGGGACCCACTGGAAACCCGTGAGGAGGCTGATTGTCCTCTAATAGCCCACAGACCTGTGAGGCAGGGCTTCTCCTGTGAGGGAATTAGAAGCAATTCCCACTTTGGGAATGCAAGAGGTGGGTGCAGAGGGTGGGCAGGCAGACTAAGGTAAAAAGCCAAAGAAGCAAGTCTTTTTTCAAAGAAAAAAAATGTCTGTATTTGGATTCTTTTTACACATCCAACTCGGCAGAAAATTGGTTTGCAGAGGATGTAGGTCGTGGCTCTGGCCCAGCATCTGGACGCTTTATATTGTACGCTGTATTACCGGAGTAATATCGTGCACTTTATTAGCACCAGCAGGATTTGGGATTCCCATGGGGACTGTTCTTTGCTGTCAGATGTATAAGGCCATTTAATCTCCTTTATCAGATCTGGTTCTGCCTCTCCCACCCCCACTTCCCCTTGCAGACCAATAAAGAGAATTTCTTTACATTCATTGGTCTGAAAACCAGCTTTTAAATACTCCTCCGTTGGCCCCAACTCCTGGATCTAATAAGCAAGCAAACTAGGAAGGTGTCAATGCCTTGAAAATCCGCTTTGTGCAATTGAGGGTTAATTTTCTCAGGAACTCTAATTGGAATGTCCCTTTCTTTGCCAGAGATGGGAGGAAGAGTTTGCTCTTTCTGCCTAGCCAACTCTTGTCTCACTGATCTTTGGGGACAGGTTGGTGTTCTTTCATCCAGAAACCAGTCATACCTTTGGTTCTGGCTGGGGGAGGTGTCTGGAGAGACTTAACAGGGAGGAGGCTCAGTGTCCTTAGCTGAAAGATGGGACAATGATGCCGATCTTGAGGAGTTACTTGGGAAATAAATGACACTGTATAAAATGCGTATCCCATGGTCTACCCCCTAGCAACTAACATTCCTTAAAGGAGACGAAGGAGATGAACAGTAGTGTGCTAATTGATCTCATTAATATGGCAGAACCAGGGGGAATGCTGGATGAAGATGAGGGAAAGGGTGCCTGAGATCCAAACCTCTGCCCTTCTTGGCTGTGTGACCTTAGGCAAGTCACAGCCCTGCTCTGAGCCTTGGGATTTTTTCCCCCTATGAGATAGGGATAAAGTTGGAGGGATCAAATACAGCACAGGAGCTTTGCAAATGGTAAGGTCTGGTACCTCTGGAAGGAATTCGCTGTGTCCTTGTCATGGCTATGACTAATAGATAAAGTCAAGGGGAAAGTCAGCTGTGCAGGAGGGCAGGGTCTCTGGGCACCCAGAGGTGACTGATGCTTGCTGTGTCAGCGAATGCAGAACACAGATTTAATCAGCGGTCCCCACCCTGGAAGGAATGGGAGTAGACAGGCGGATAGCAATTACTCAGGGAGTCAGGGAATTTTTTTTTTTTTCTAAAATGATGCAGCCTGTCTCTCCCCTCTCTCTTTCCCAAGGAAAATCAAAATCTCCAGTGGCTTTGTGACCTAAATTTATAGTACACTGAGAAGCTCTCTTCCCTACATTTGGGTTACAGGTGAGTGCCACAGCACCGGGCTGATTGCTTCATTCCTATCATTCAGTCTGGAATCCAGCCAAGGCACCACTAGCTGGGGAGGTTTTAAACCTAGGAATGGGCTGGGGAGGTGCTAGCTCACTGGTAGCGTGCTTGGCTAGAGTTCACAAGGGACACTTAGATATTTGAATTACAGGACTGTGCAATCGGCTGGACCTGTAGAACAGGGTCATGATGATGAGCAAACCAGGCCTTTGAGAGTACTGTTAGAATTTAAGGTTCCAGAAGGTCCTGAGCAGTGCAGTCATGGTCAGCAGTCCTGACCGTCCTGGGCAAGGACCTGGTGATGCAATGTTCTATTTGTGCAGCTTTCTGGGACTGTGCTAGCCATCCGGGGCAACTCGGTAATGTCATCAGAACAGTTATCACCGTTCCCATTTCACAGATAAAGCGAGGGGTGCCAGAGCAGGGCAGGGATGTTCCCTGGACACAGAGCAAGTGAGGGGCACAGCCAGCCGCTCCTGGTGGGCAGGCTCTCTGGGCACCATGTGCTGGGTGTGGTCCCTACCCCAGAGCTGTGTCAGTGTAATGACACCAGTGACTGCTTTCAGACCAGGCATGTGCACGGGCTGGTGCTGCGGTGCAAGCCCATATCGAGAACCTGTTTGAACTTCCATCTCTCTCCAGGTGGCCTGTGAGCCTTTGTCCACATCAGATAGGGCCAGGTGTTCAGTTTTCTAGGGGCCCCACGAGTGTGGAGCAGGCCAATATATAGATATTTCTACCAATGTATTTGTAATCCTCCTCACTCCCTGCCCTAGGAAGGCAGTGCAGTGCTGAGCAACATTTCCTCAGGCACAAAAATCTGTGTGTGTGTACGTGTGTGTGTTCATACATTTGTATGTGTGAATGTGCTTGTTTAAAAAGACTCGACCAACACCAGCACATAAGGAAAAGCCAGTTCTCTCAGTGTTTCTGGTTTACAAAAAGAAAAACATGCACTTGCATTGCTTCCCACCAGGTCTGGCCTATAAGCACAGTGACATAGCCTTGGATCCGCTCACACTTTGCAGAGTGGTTTCTCGTTGAGTATGTACACATATGATTGGTGGAGCAAATGCCTGCCAAGGGGAACTCACCCTGTTTAGCACGGGCTGGGCCCCCTTTCATTCCACTTTTATTGAATACTTCCATAAACTCTACGAGGAGGTTGACATTGTCTTCATTTTACACTGGGAAGTGGCTCCATGAGACAAAGTGACTCAACCCAAACTGTACAGCTGAGAAGGCACGGAAGTACAGAGCACCTGAAACTCCAATGCCATGGATCTTAAACTGCCATCGGATTGGCTCCCTAGTTACACATCTGTAGTTTTTATTTAAAATTTTAAAAAATTAATATGCAGACAGGTCTTCTCCCCTGCTCCTGCCTCTCTTGTTCTCTTAGGAGAAGCAGGTGGTCTTTGTTTTCCTTGAATGACATCTGGCTGAAAGAACACTTAAGGACCATTCTTTTTATTTTTAACTTAAAATTAATTTGTAGTACTGGAGATTGAACCTAGTAGAGCTTTCACACTGAGCTACACCCTACCCCTTTTAAAATAATTTTTTAAACATTTTGAGGCAGGATCGTGAGAAGTTACTAAGTTGTCCAGGCTGGACTTGAACTGGCAATACCCCTGCCTCAGCCCTCCAGAGTCCTGGGACTAAAGGTCTGTGCCATCACACCTGGCTAGCAGTAGTTCAGAGCCGTGGTGCCCAGCGAATCACCCAGGGTGCTTTTTAACATACGGATTGGATCCCAGGAGCCCAGTGAAAGCAGAATCTCTGGAGCTTCTTTTATTTTTTCTTTTTAAATTTTTTAGTCTTTAGTTGTAGCCCTGCTGGAGAGTCCCTGACCCCACTCACCCAGAGTCACCGACCATTCCTTCTACAGCATGCCTGAAAAATTGCCACTTACCTTTTGTTTGAAGGCTGCCAACGACACAGTGCTTACCTAAATCTCAGCAGGCAGCTGATTTCATTCCTGAGCTCCTCGCTAATGGAATACGTAAACAAACAACTGAAAAACAAAAGCAAATCTTTGTTACTGAACAGATAGTGTTCAGTGTTCTGTTATCTCGTTTAATCCTCCCGGGATTTTTCAAAAAATCATTTGTAGATGAGGTACCTTAAGGCTCAGTCACTGAGCTCACACCTGCTAAACACAAAGCTGCTATGGGAACTGGGCAAGTAGGAAGAACACAGTAGGCTTGGCCCTGCCTGCAGGAGCTTTCTCCAGTCAGGAGGAAGTCTGTCCTTCCAAGCCAGCACTCATGATGAGTGCTAGGTGCCATGGGGATGAAGCGCAGGTGCAGTGGGCATGTATGAGCCATGGCCCTGCCCGGGTGAGGGGTGCAGCTGTGTGAGGGAAGGGAAGCGCCTCTGCAGGGGACACCTCTGCCCTGAGCCCTGGGGGGTGAGGCAGAGCAGACCAGGGCAGCCATGCTATGAGCACACAAGGTCCTGAGGCTGGAAAGTGTCTGGTACTCTCAGGAACCAGGAAGGTGCCAACTGTCACCAACCCTCGAGGTTGGTGGCAGGGACTTTGGGCAGGCCCAGCTTGGTCTGGGTGGAAGGATATTTGCCAGGCACAGTATGTTGTTGGATGTGCACTTGGCAAAGATGATGCCCAGCCAGGAGGTGTCATGGATGGGTTCCTCTTTTTCATTACCCCTAACCCCCTGCTTTCCTACATGAAAGCAGTGTTTCCTCCCTTCCCTCCTAGATGTGCTTTGAGCCATGAGCTAAAGCAGAGCGAGCACATCCTGGGCTTTCAGAGGGTGCATCCCCGATGAGAGGGGAGGACACAAACCCAGGGGGCCAGAGAGGAGCCCCAAAAGCTGAGCTTCGGGGTCAGAGCCCACTGCTCTGTGCTCTGTAGCTCCTGGGCCTGTGCTCTTGGGCTCTTAAGAATAACGCATGTGTGTTTGAAATTTAAATAGTAGGAAGGTGAGCCTGGCTGACCAGGGCTGTGGGGCTCTACTCTTGAGGAGTGTGTGGAACTCTGTCTTAAACTTCCTGTGAAAACCATCCACAGGCTAAAAGCAGACCTGTAAGCACCAGGTACTGTAAGAATCTGCTTTGAGGAAATTGGATGTATATCTTTCAGGAAGCTGGAGATGGGCTTTTCTCTCTGGATGCAAAAGCTGTCCACTGAAGTCCCCTCTGAGGGAGCGATAGATTGTGGTCACTCAGAATTCGGTGGAATTATTTGGCCTTTTCTCTGTTCTTTATCATTTCCCAGTACCCTCTCCCCTAATGCAGACAGCACAAAAGTATCAGCCCAAGGATTCCAATCCAGACCCAGGACAGAGGGACGAGCAGACACTGGTCCCCACAGAGATGTGGTCCCCAATACCAGCACACACCTCCTGCACATGTGCACACAGACCACAGACTCCCCCAGGTTTTACCTTTGGGAAGCAAAATGTGCCTTATTTAGGCTGGTGGATGCCACCTCTGTTTACTTTGTAGCTGTGACAGACCTGCCTGAGGCTGTGTCTCAGAAACTTGGGGCTCACCACTTTCGGGACTTTTTTTTCAGTGGCGGGGATTGAACCCAGGGCCTCCTGCATTGGAGGCAAGGATGGTATCACTGAGCTACTACATCCCAGCCCTAAAACTTCTTAACCTCTTAACTGGCCTGTCTCAACCCTGACCCCAAGGATCCTAGAATCCATGCCTCAGCAACCTAAAGAATCCTAAGCTTTGATTATTAACCCAGTTCCAGGTGCTGTATCACCCGGCCCTGGTTCTACTGTCTGAAGAATATGAATCCTCTATTCTTAGGCTGGTGAAATCTGGTTCTTTCTTTATCTCTGTCCCTCCTTGTCCAGGAGGCTGCTTACGTGGAAGACAAGGGTGGTGACTTTTATTCCTCTTTCTCCATCTTCTTACCAATGCCCTGCACAGCCGAGGTGGTCATATATAATACATGCATATATAATGGTTATTTATAAAATAAATATTTTACAAATACACAATACATGCACATTGAGTGGCTGAAGACATTAGTTATGCTACCTCCAAACTCTGTTGCCACTCATTTTCTGCAACACTAATTTAATATCTCCACCCATCCATCCATCCATTCATCTATTCAGATATCAACAGATGCCTAGTGCTGTGCTTGTGTTAGGTACTATGGAGTATGCTCATCAAGTGCTTAAAACCTGCCTGCCACATAATAAACGCACCATATATAAATCCTGGCACACACAAAAGTGAATGAAACAAGTCACAATCTCTGGAAGTTATGTAGGTGGTCTACATCTTATTGTCTTCATCTCTAAGATGGAAGAATAAGGCCTGAGATCTTCTGGTTCAGTGGGAAAGCTAAATAAATGAGCGCTGGTAAGCCAGGTTCCCATTGTAGCTACTGGCACCCAGTGGAGGCCTCAAAGATGCTTGGGGAGATGAGGAAGTGAATCGCTCCATCTGAATGCCTGAGGGGAGGTTGAATGTATGAAGACAAGTGGGTATGGGAGTGGCAGTGTCCTTCCCTCTGCTTTTGTATCTTTGCAGCGATGTGGCATCTGCTGAGCTTGTCACCCAAGCATCTTGTAGCTCCACTCTGCATAGCCCTGGGTTTGTCATCCCTTACTGCCGGGGACTGATCTGCATCTGGGGCTCCAGTTCCTGCCACTGCTCAAGCCCTGATTCAACCCTTGACCACTCAACCCTGCTCTGAGAAGGGACACAGGGGAAGAAGCATAGGTTTTGGAGACAAGCGGACCTGAGTTCAAATCACAGTCCGAAAGATAAGCAGTTTTTCCTGTGACTTGGAAAAACTGCTTTTCTTTTCTCAACATCTATTTTTATTTCATTTGTGTAATGCAGACAAGAACAGATAAGGCTATTCTGAGAACTGATTTATAGAAAGTGTTTGAAACATAAAAGAAGATTCTAATTGTTCTATATGCTTGTTGAAAGATTCTTGCCAAAATGTAACTACCAGATCAATCCCAGTCATGCTGAGTTGAATCACCAATTCTGGAAGCCTTGAAAGCATCCATCTAAACTCAGTCTCTTTTGTGTTCTTCAGAAAGAAAAGCAAAAGCATCTAGGCTATGTTATAAACTGTTGGAGCTTCTGTTTTTTCCCTGTATCAAACATCCAAAAATGTTTTTCAGCCTCAGTTCCTCCTGAAGTCTGTGTTGCCTTCCCTTTGTGTTTTTTTGGTGTGTAAGAGTTAGGTTCCAACTATCTATGTGTCTGTCCATCCATCCATCCACCCCTCTGCCCACCTACTCACCTTCTACCCATCTAGACATGCATTCATCCAGTTCAGTTGTGTAGTTCAGAGAGACAAAGCAGGTTAGAGTTGGCACAGATCTGTGAGGTATACAGGTTTCAGGGGCTAAATTACACAACTGTGTTTTTTAAGAAGGGTCTTCTGGCTGCATCAAGATCTCCTGCAGAGTGTAAGCCTAATTCTAGCCCACTAAAATAGAAGCTTTGAAGCTAAAACCTATATTTTAAACAGTGCCTCTTACATAGCCCAAGTTTGATACTCTTTCACTCTATTGTGCAATATTTTCAATATCTTTCCAAGTATATCAGTGTAATTAGTCAGCTTTCTGTCACTGAGACACAATACCCAGCACCCACAACTTCTAGGAGGAGAGCTTTAATTTGGCTCATAGTTTAGGGACTCAGTCCATGGTCATCTGGCTAGAAGGCGGAAACATCATTGTGGCAGGCTGTAGCAGAGAGAAGATGCTTAGTTCTGCTGAAAGCAGAGCAAGGGAACAGTACCAGAGAGGAAGTGGCAAGGGACCATATACAGTACCCAATGTCACACTTCCATGACCCACCCAGACACATTCAGGTCAGTGCTTTACAAATCTGCTAGGCATTTCTTAATCCAATGAAGCTGATATATCAGGATTAGTGATCACATCAGGGAACTTTGACTTTAGCCTTTTGGGGAACCTCAAGGAATAACTGGAGGGCTGATAGAGATGTGTAAAACTTGGCTTATGAGTAAGTTATCTGGGATCATTTGAAACCTCCATTCACATGTTTATATAACAGAGTGCTGAACTTGTTGCTGGACATTGTTTAATAGCTGAAAATATACCAGTGCAAGGCTCCCTGGCTTCAGCTGGCTAACAACCTAATGAAAAGAGATAGACAGTGGATACCCAAATGCATATGTGTCAGTAGGGAATCTTGTAGAAAAATTAATGCTATGGAGAAAATATTATCAGGGAGTGGGCCAGAGGTTGACAGGTGGGGGCTTTCTTGCCATGGTAGCTAGAGACCTCTTTGAATCAGGGCACACATTTGATCTGAGGCGTGAATAATGAGAAAGAGCCAGCCTTGCAAGGGTCTTCAAAATAAACTTTAGGGGAAGGGGCAGCAAAAGTAGAGGCCCAGAGATGCAAAAATGTCTGAGGTATGCAAGAAGTGTGCACCAAGGCCAGCTTGGTGATAGCTCAGAGGACCAGGGAGACAGCAACAGGATAGGATGCAAGAGAAGTCGGCCTAGAACACTGTGCAGTGAACATATTTATGCCAGTGGTCCCAATAAGGCCCATTTCTCCAGATGTACGGGGAGAAGGTACAGAACATTTCTTCAAATGGTCTTTGATGCATTGGTTCGCTAACGAGGCCCTCTGCAACATGCCCATGCGGCATATCTTACTGCTGGAAAGGAAACCCCAGGTCTGACTTTCTGTCTCCTGTGGTTATATTTTCCACTAATTGATCCTCACTCTAGCTACAGGCCAGAGAACCCCATGGGACTACAGTGGGCTGTCCCATGAGCAGTTACTTTGAATTTTCTTGTCTGGAAGTCTTAGTGAAAAATTTATCCTTGCTCCAAGATCAGACATAATCTCATTTTTTAAAATGTTGCCAAAACATTAGCCCTACAAGCTTAAACCTATAAACAAGAATTGAGAGAGTAATTCATCTATGTGTCTGTTCATTATCCAGCAAACCCCAAATGCTATTTCTAAAAGTCACCAGGAATTTGTGTTGTTTAATCCAAGTTGTGGTGCAGGCACTTCACCGGGGTGACCCTGTACCTTGGGGGTTACAGAAGCAGAGAGGAGCAGATGGACTCCAGCTGGCGGACATTAAGCCCAAGAGGGAGGTGAAGTCCTCAGATACAGAGGGTGTTGAATGGGCAATGCCTTAGTTATTTTTCTCATTGCTGAGTCAGAATACCTGACTCCCAAAGTTAAAGGAGGAAAGGTTTACTTCAGCTCACAGTTTATGGAGGTTTCAGCCCATAGTCTACTGGTGCTATGGCAGGGCAGCATGGCAGAGGGGCATTGCAGAGGAGAAACAGTTCATGGCAGGCAGAAGGCAGCAAAGCAATGAAGTAGCAGACAGGAACAGCTACTTTCATTCTGTCCTTTTATATTCCATCCAGGCTGCAAGCTTATTGATTAGTGCCTCCCACACCCAGGGTGGTGCATCCTTAATCCGAGCATCACACCCTTATGGACAGTCACACACCCTAATCCAGCCACCTTTAAAACTCCCCACCTATGACTGAATGAGGGATTGGGAAGACATCTAGACACGAGCCATAACTGGCAAGCAGCCCTTATTTGGAGAAGCAAAAAGAGGTAGAGATAGAATATAGATACTTCAGCAGTTTACCCAGGTTGTCTTTAGACAAACTGATATGACCTTTTCCTTAATTGTAAGACTTATAGCCTCCCTTTATGAGTGTCTGGGGTTAAAACAGCCTCAGTGATTCTCAGAACTCTCTTTAGAGATGTGGAAACTGTAATTCCCAAAAGGGTAAGTTGCCCAAAGCCAGATAGTTCATTCCTATTCCAAGCTGCAGGATCCCTTTCTAGTACAGGATCCCTGCCTGAAGGAGAATTCTGATCTTAAAGACAGCTGCAGTGTGACATCCTGATTGTGAAAACCTTTTTCAGCTTTTCTGTGTAATTAACTCTAAGAATCAATATTCAAAGGCAACCAAATACCAGGTGAAGTTTGGGGTTTTCTTTACTCTGTTGTATATGGAACCCCAATAACCCCACTATCACAAACCAGCCTTGATTATCTAACAGTTTTCAGCAACCAGCTGATGTGTACCTGAATGGAACTGAAATCCAAGGAAACTGGGAATCCTTCCAATGAAGTGGCTCAGGTTTACTGCTCTATCTTCATGATGAAGTTTTTTCCTTAATTTGGGGAAAGAGATTGCAAGAATAAAAGCCTTCAGGTGTTGAATACGCCATATAACTTCCTGTTAGATGGGATGGGTTTAAGTTTTTGACCACTGACTGCATTTATCTTAATCCCAAGGAGCTCCAGGAGTAGGAGAGATGGGAATACTGTAGCCCTTGATGTGCCTAAGAGGAGAGGCAATAAATGTAGACAGGCCCATGGAATTGTCCCAAAGTAACCAAACCAACTGGCCACTGACATTGCAGACGGAAGGATGTCAGTGCTGCAGAGGCTGGGATTGTACACTTTGCAGTCTACCTCTATGGGTTCAAATCCTGGCTCTCCTACTTACTGACTATACATTCTTTGGCATGTTACTTCACAATTTGTTGACTTACTTTAGCCATCTGTAAAGTGGGGATAATGGTGCCTACACCACAGGCTCATTTTCAGATTAAATGAGCTCCAAGCAAGACAATGCATGTGAGGTACACAGTGCAGTGCTTGGCACCTAGTGTTGTTCAGTCTTTTCTTTTCTGGCCTCAAAATGTGATGCTGCTGAAAGAGTCTTCCATTGGAACTGGGGAATGAAGGAGTCGCTCATTAACAACCAGCCCAGGGAGAATGTGCTCCACAGGAAACGGTGGGGTCATTAAGCACCAATGGTGGTAACAAGACCATTAATTTCTCAGGGTTTCCTTTATGGAGCCAACAGAGAGGTGATGCTTAACCCAGCAGGGGGACGGGGCTTGGAGTAGGCTCTGGGGAACAGGGGATCACAGCTCTTTTGTAAGGTTGTAAGTTTGGGAAATAGGAAATATGCACTGTTTGCTCTCTGGGTCATCCCCCAAGGACAGGACATCTGAAAATCATTTCTGTGTGTTCGCTGAGAGGCAGTGAGGTGTGGAGTGGAGAGCACAGCCTCGGAGTCTTGGTCTGCCTGTGAGTCCCTTCCTGCCATCCCTTGCAGTGACACGATGGAAACTTATCTCATCACTGGTTGTCTCCACTTCCTCATCTAAAACTTAGAATCATGACGTGCCGTGAAGTCAGAATGGGAGAATACAGCAGAAAGTACTTTGAAGATGTTTGTAAACCTTCACATCCTAGGCAACAGAAGGTAGTATGATTGTACCAGTTTGAACTTGTGACTTTCCTCACTTTCTTGTTCTAATTTTGTCCTTTTTCATTTGTTTGCTTGGGATGGGTAGATGTAGGAGTTACTGCTGGCAATTGTCAACTACTCAGACTTGGCTAAAACCCATTCCAGATCTCACAAAACAAAGAACGGGTGCAATGAGATCTTCAGAATAAGTGATTTCATTAGGATGAATTTCTGAATGTGAAAGATTAATATCACTTCAGAAGAAATCTGTGGAAGAACTGAATAGATCCACATATCACCAGATGGATCTGAATGGAATGTCTAAAATAATTTTTGCTCTGATTTTTTAAGCAACTAGGACAAAAGGAAGATAATATAAATGACATAGATGACTGTCAAGCAGGGGAAAAGTTCCCTTTTCTGGACAAGTCTGGAGTTGGAAGTGTTCTTAAAAGGTTTCTGCAAGGATCTAGAGACAGCCTGCTGTCCTCGCCCGTGGCTTGGGCATCCATCCTCTGCCTGCCTCTCTGGCCCCACCTGAACCCCACACCTTGCTCTCTGCTCCAGGTTTCTGGCTTTTCCTCCATCAGGCCATGACCCAACCATCTCAGGATCGTGGCAGAATCAGTTCCCTCTGCCTAGAATGTGCTCTTCTTTGCTTTCCCCGGTTCAATTCTACTTGCTTTTCAGAATTCATCTCAAGCAACATTTCCTCAGGGAAAGTGTCTAAACCACCAGCATCCTCTTGCTCATCAGCACAGCACCTTCCCTCCTAGAGCCTGACTCAGCTTGTGGCTCCATTCTTGGTGGCTGTTTTCTGTATTGTTCTCATGCAGGCTCTCTTAGAATGAACTATGCTTGTTGTCCTTTCCAAGTCCCACACCTAGGGTGACACTTGGCATGGGATAGGTGGGTGCTGGGAAACTGGAATAAAAAATGCCTGAATCGGTGGATGCACAAACTCTCCACAACAACACAGGGCTGCTCACACATGAGCCTTTGGACCAGAGAGGGCGGAAGTAGCTCATCCTCATCTTCATCCTCACCCTCATAGCTGAAGGAGGCTTGGCCCTGGGGCAGAATGTGTAATGCAAGTCAAGTTCTCCAGCTTAAGACTCAAGCAGATACAGACCCAAATCTTGGTTCTACAACTTAGCTACTAGCTCTTGGAATTCTTGAGGCTCAGTTTTCCCATTTTAACAATTGAGAGAGTATCTACCACATGGAATGTTGTCCTTATAACATTAAATCCGGAAATGTATACAGAGGCTTTATTGCTTTTAGTGGCACGTAAGTGCTCACGAAGGGGTAGTGCAATTATTGTTACCAGTATCTAGAGAACTCTTCTCAATAGAGTCAGATTGAAGGTCCTGTGAAGCATTTTCCAGTTGCTCTGGGCAGGCTAAAGGGAACCTTCCCACTGTACGTTGTACTCACCTCTGTTAGGTCGCATGTTCCATCACTGTGAATTGTCTGTGTATCCATTTTTGCATCTAACTGTAGCATTCTTAAACACATGGTTCAGCTGTCCCTAACATGTTGTCAGCACCAAGGACAGTGCCAGATCTACTAGAAGCCAGGTAACTCAGTGAATGAATCAAGGAATCCTACCTAAACCAGGTAGAAAAATACACCCAACATAGTAAGGATGGATGGATCCAGCATTTGGATTGGCTACGTTCTTTGCTCACATGTTTTTCACATGTGTCAATCAGACCTTCAAGTATATTGAGCCTTTCTCCTAAAAGGCCTTCACTTAAAGTGATGTTTAAGGGAACATTATGCCAGGCATCGTGATGCACAGCTTTAGTCCCAGCACTTGAGAGGCTGAGGCAGGAGGATTGCTGTGAGTTTGATGCCAGCCTGGGCTACATAATGAGTTCAAGGCCAGCCTGAACTAAATAGTGAAACTCTCTCCCAAAAAAAGAGTGGGGAGGGGGACATTATGCAGTGGCTGCATACTTATTTCATTCTCTTCATTTTTTGCTTTGGAAAACAGCCACTTAGCACATTTACCAATGATTTTTTTATGAGGTGAGTGTTTTTCCTGTTTTTCTGTGTTAGCCTCAGGTTCTCAGCATGTGATGCTACAATGTTTTTGCCCCAGATTTGCAAGTGTAGTGCCGTTAGTTCTCAAATTGGTTTGTCACATGAAAAATGTTCTACAACAAAGAGGATTAATTGTTTTCCTGTGTAAGTTTTTTGTCCTGTGGGGAGGAGGCACATCTCCCATTGGATCCCATAGGCGGTAACTACGAGGCCATCCAATTCCGGCTGCTCCTTTTGGCCCCTCTCCCAGCCAGCCCCAGAGCCACTGTACACGGTGTCACACTGCCCGGCCTGTCCTGTCCCGCCCTGTGTCTGGCCAAGGCTCTGTGTCCAAGCTGATCTCTCGAGGCACCTGGAGCATCTCCCTTCACTTTCTGACACCCCCTGCTTGCTCCCCATGACTCATTTCCATCCTCACTTCTTTCAGGACACCTTGGAGTGGCCTAATCTGGTTTGCACTTCTCCCTGTCACCTCTGCTGTGACTCTGTTCTTTGGTTGGACAGAGTGTGTATATGTAAGGACATAGGGCACTTCGGCATCATGTTTAAGAAAATAAGTTTCGCAGTTTGACAGCCTGTGAAGGAATTTAAGTTCTAGTTACTGATTCTCTCTGAGATTTCATTTTCTTCTGTGAAATGAGAAGGCTTGGCAGGGCAGCTGTGATTATTAATCGGGAACTCTGTTTTGAGCACTTTACATAGTGCATGATGTATCAGAAGCATGCAGTATATGCCAGGCATTCTACTACTAGTAATGCTACTACTATTAAAATGATCACGACCGTCCCTGCCAAAACCTCTGCACCCCATTAAAGTGATTTGTTTAGGGATTTGCCCCTCTCCTTCAGGGGTGAGAGTAAGGACACAAGTGCCCAATACCAAGGGGATTCTAAGGTGTGGCACTTCCAGTGTTAAAACCAAGGCCTGTCCAGGTAAGCCAGGATGGCTGGTCTTGGTCACTCTCCCTACGCCATCATAACTGAAGGTAGGGACTTCACCTCTGTTCATTATTCTCAGTGCTGAATGCATTGTTCTTTGCATAGAGACCCACAGTGGTTGGACTGGGATTTGTGGGCATCACCTGGGAAGTGTGTCAGCTGGAAGGTGTGTCACCTTGGAGGTGTGTTACCTGTATCCACTTTTTTATGGGTTTTCCTACTCAGGAGATCCCTTCATACTTCCTGCTCTAACCTGTGTCCTCAGCATATTCGCAGAGCATTGTATCAGTTTGCTATTGCTACCTAATAAACTTTGTGGTTCCTAACAACAGATCATCAGTTCATAGGTTTGCAAATCAGCAGGGACTTGGCTCATCTAAAATGGTTTTACTCATGCATCTGTAGGGTTAGTTGGCCTATCAGCTGAGGTCTCCCTGGTCTGGCTGGGTTCTGCTCACATGCAGGGGTGACTTGGCTCACTTGGCTCTGCCTTGCATGACCCCTTCATCCTCTAGCAGGCTTGCCAGGCTGTTCACATGGCAGCAGCAGAATCCTGAGAGAGAGAGAGAGAGAGAGAGAGAGAGAGAGAGAGAGAGAGAGAGAGAGAGGATGCAAGGCCTGCAGTGTCTCCGCTCAGCATCACTTCCATTCTGTTGGCCAATTAAAGGTGCAAGGCCAGCCCCAGTGTAAGGGGAAGGGAAATGGATACCACTGCTTGACCTGCAAGGCCACATGGCACAGGGCATAAGTACATGAATGAGAGCAAGGATTGTGGACATTTTTACAATCTATTGCAGCTACTAACACAAAGCTAATACTCAGTAAGTGTTAAACCAGGCACTATAAGCCATAAAATTATCAGATACCTACTAAATGCATTTCTCACCATCCTTAGAACAGCAAGAACTGGGAAGTGTGGTGTCTAGAAGTTGAGGGATGTCTGTGAAGTACATAGGTGTATGAATTAATGGCACAGAGTTCTAAGGCAGTGCGGCACAACTGTGGCAGTGTCCAGCAGACATGTGAGCTACTTCTGTGATTTGTTTGCATCTATCAGTGTTTGTAATGGGAGGTTCCTTCATATCTGTGAACTCGAAAGTTCATAAGTTAGGGACTTACTGTATGTGACAAAACTCTGGTTAGAAAAATACTCAGCTGAGCAGCTTTGGAAAGTTTCATTTAGTTGACCTCATAAAGGGATGTGACCTTGACCCTGACTAGCTGAGTTTCTCCTGAGTCTGGGACAAGTGAAGCCTGCTCTGCTGTAGAGAAGGCAGAAGCATCAGAGGGGATTCTGGAGCACTGATGAAAGGACTTCTCTTGACACTGTGCACATTGTGGTGACCTCACGCTAATTCCACCAACAGTGTTCACCAGGTTTGCTGGTGCATTCTTCATTTGATTAGAGGTTTTATGATAACATTGAGGAAATAGTCCGGTTCGGCCCCAATCACTGGTGAAGTGGAAAATGGTGAGAATAAAAGCAGCAGGCTGAAAAGGAGTCATTTAATTAGGTATTTTTTAGTCCAATGAGTAAACAGCTGAATTAATTAAAACCCACTTTACAGCCACTTTATACACTTAACTAGCATAAACAGGATCTCCATGCCTCAAGAGACCATGGGGACAAAGACCTCTAACAGGAGCAGCAAGCTGTGGTTTTAGAAATGTGTTTGGAAATCACACAGTCTTGCAGAGAAACACTGGAATTTATTGTGGATGTGGGTGGGAATAAGCCAGGTCATAAGCTTTGGAGTACAAAAGGCCTGAGAGGGTAGTGATTTGTGGGAGGTGGATGAATTAAACGCAAGAAGCCTTTGTAGAATAGAGTAGCACTATTGTTGGGTCAGAGCTTGGAGAAAAGAGGCCAGGCTTGCCAGAAGGTTGAATCCTTGGGTAGATGAGGTACACAGCTGTGGAGCTCTTGAGTCTTCTCTAATGCCTTCTATATCCATGCCTTTGACCTCAAAAGTGCAATATTAACTTGGTCATTTGTTCAACAGTCACCAAGTGCTCTATATACTAGGTTTTGGGGTCGGTTCTGTAATTTTTAAGTTTTTAAAATTAATTATATATTTTTATTAGTCCATGTTTACAGTCCATAATGATTATATTCATCATGGGGAATTTGTATACGTGTAAAAAGGTTCTGCAGTTATAAAGCGGAAGAAGACAGATGCCTATACTTTAAAATTTAACATGGACAACCAGGAGACATTGCAGACCCTTACCCCAACATTTCAGACTGAGACACGCAGGGGATCATTCCAGAGTGAGTAGCGATGCTGTGTGACACAGCAGTGGTCTTGAAGTGGGGTCCTTTGACCTGCAGCATCTCAGAGAGCTTGGAGATGCCGGCTCCTCCCCTCAGACCCAGGAATCAGAAACTCTGGGAGAGGGCAGCAACCTCTGTTCCAAGCACCCCACCATGGATGTTGGTGCCCCCTGGAATGTGAGAACCGTTGGGAGAAAGAAGAAGAGCATGTTACAGCAGAAAGAGAAGAGTCCTGGTGTGTATGAATGTGTGTTTATGTATGTGTGTGGAGATAATAGGGTGCATATGGGAGCAGAAATCAGGGAAGCCTTCCTAGGTTAGATGAACTCTCAAAGGAGTAGTGTGAGGGTATTGGCTATGAATTGCGTTGGTGCGAACCTACTATGAGATGACCTACATAATGTAAGGCTCAGATATTCCTGTTGGTGAGTCAAAAACAGGTAAATATTTTAAGTTACAATTGTGTCTTAATTAAAGACAAATCATAATCAATTTATAATCATACAGTGGAAGGTTTAAGGAACCCAGGACATTTTGTTTTACCAAAGGATCCATGTTGGATTTCCTTTGCCATTCTCCTTTTTTCCTTCTCCAAAATGATTTCAGATTTGAGGGCACAGCTTTCTTGACTTGATTTCCCCTTTTAAATCTCCACAGCCCCACATAATGCTTAGTGTGGTGCAGTGCTCAAGTAGTCTTTCTCAGTCTGATTTCCCAGAAACAAATGGTGCAAGGCAGGTCTGACTGCATTCTTTTCCTCCAGTCCACACACCAGTAAGTGGTTGGCTTAGGTGATTTTAATTAAAACAGGCTGACATGCACTACGTGGATACTTTGCTGCTACACAGACATGACCTGGCTGTGAGAGTGACCTGCAGGTGTAGGTGCTACATGTTGCTCCTCAGGCTCCCTGGAGTCTACAGTGTACACATCAACAAAAGCGCCCTGCCGAGCAGGAGATTTCTATTGTTACAGAGTAACACACAGTGTCATTAGGATGTGCAAATGTAGCAGTCTAGTGCTTCTGTTTTACCAAACACACTCACATTCATGAACTCTTCTAACTCCTGCAAAACAGGCACTGGCAGGTGTTATTAGAGTCCCTGCTCGGGTAGGAGAAGCTAAGGCGGAAACCAGTGTGGCCTCACTTCTGCCGGGCTCTGTTGGACCAAGCAGGCATTGACTGTCCCAGCTTGAAGAGGAAATGAACCCGCCTCTCAATGGGAGGATGAGGAAGGGTGTCGGGTGTTTAACATATGATGACCTGAGTGCTGAATGTCTCTGAGCTTCGGTTTCATCTGTAAAATACAGATGGTACCTATATCTTGAGGGTTAGGATAGTTCCTCAGGGAAGGACAGTTATTAACTTGAACCAGTGGGGAAATCGTATGAGTTGTTTGATTGATCCCAATCACAGTTGATGATAATATGTGACTACACAGATTTCCTTGACTGCAGTGGGTCTTGCACATTGTACTCTAATATTTATGGATCATTTTCATATGCCAAACACTGATTTAGATTCTTACGTGTATTAACTTCTTTAGTTGTCACGGCCTCCTGTGAGGCTGGTGACATCATTGTTGTCCCTGTATTGGTCCCTTTCCTGTTACTGAGACACAGTACCTGACTCCTGCAACTTAGAGGAGCCAAGGTTTGCCTCAGCCATCATCAGTTGGCTCCATGACAGGGACCTCACGGTGGGAGGGCATGGGGGAGCACAGCTGCTGAGTTCATGGCAGCTGGGAAGCAGAGCAGGGAACAGTGCCAGAGAGGAAGAGTCCAGAGCAGAGCTAGTCCCCAAGGTCACTCCCCCATGACCACCCAGACACACCCAGGAGCTTGCTCTTCTAATTTGCTAGGCGTTTCTTAATCTGAGGAAGTTGACATGTCAGGATGAATGGTCACACTCCCCATTTAACAGTGGAGTCAGCTGAGGCAGAAAGGGTGGGAGGCACTTGCTGCAGTGAACGGTAGAAGGGAAATGTAATTTGCTGGTCCAGGTGCTGCGCCCTACATTCTTATGCCCTACTCCCATCAGGTGTGTCGCCTGGACCTCAGGTCGCTCCTCCTGTTGGAAGAACTAACCTCGCAAACTCCTTTAAACCACAGTTTGTCCCACATTTCAATATAGGACAAATTTTGCCTTCCCAGCGAAATATTGAGAAAAAATTTTAAGATTGAGAAATTTGAGAAAGCAGATCCGATGTCTACCCCAGGCCTTTGTAGAACTCTGCCTAGAGCTCCTCCGTGCTAGAATTCTAAGAGGTAATTGCCTCTTTCTGAACCACCTCTCCTGGGACTGGAATGAGCAGTGGGCTCAGAATACTGAACAGACCTCTCTGGGAAGCCCTGAGACTTGGGGTCCGACATCTACTTTTAAGTATACATTTGTCACCTTCCAGAATTATAGACATCCTTGGCAGTGTTTCCTAATATTTTCTCCCCATGGGGTGAGGAGTACTGGGTTGGGGAAGCAGCTGAATTATTCATTGTTTCTGTTTATGGACCTTTAGTATTCAGGAAAGCACAGATAGAAACTCAGAAAGATCGACGTGCCCAGAAAATCAGTGTTCTGAAAGGCCACTTGTCGAGTGGCATTTCTAGTTTGCTCCCTGAATTTTCAGAAGAGACTACTGAATTAACTAATAAAAGAGAATGAATCATTCAGAGGGAATGATCAGTTCTACCAAAGTCCAGGCATCCAGCAAAGAGGAAACCAAGCTAATTGGAAAATAAATTGGCAAAATTCTGAATTATGGCTCTGTTGTTATTTGTCTGAGTTGGGCTAATTATTGGTATCTTAATAGACTTCTCGTTTGGGTGCATGTGTCAGCAGGTGAATATATTAGTGGAACTTGGCTTTTTGGATGAGAAACTAGATGTCCTGAATGCAAATATATTTCATTTGCTTATTCCACTAAGGAAACTACCACTTAAAGCAAAAAGATATAAAGATATAGTCAATCCAACTACATTTCCAGATATTCCAAAGGTTTTCATAACCCTTTGTCAGCACTTTGCCTGCCTTGTGCCAGGTATGGAATCACTATGGTTTGGTAAGAGGGAGGCACCGTCACCTCCATTCTGGTCTCCTCACCTTCAAACTCACATTTGGTGAAAGGCAGATGGCATGAGGCAATAAAGGTGCCTGAATAAGAATTGTACATGAAAGGAGTAGTAAATGATCTCCCAAAAAAACCCAGCCAGCTAAGGGCAATAACGTGTTAGATTGAGGAAAGACAACTCAGAGAGAAGGTGAGTGGGCACACAAAAGAATGCCATGGGCATTGGAAGTGGGTTCTGGTTACAGTTCTGCCCTCATTTACTAAGACGATCCTGGGCAAGTTCGTATCAAGACATGACAGCTTGTAGGGCTTTTCATTTCATTTCATGCTATTGTTTTGGTCCCTGGGGATGCTCTTATCCAGCAGTATCTGTGATCCTCTTTGCATCCAAACACAGCCAGCCTGAAGTTCTCAGTCTTTCCATATATTGCCCAAATCTGAGTCCCTACCAATGGGCCATAAAGGGAAGTGATATACAACATTTAGGATGGGTCCATGAGAAACTTACCCCACCGTTTGGCTAAATGAATACCATCCCAAGAGCCATTGGATGGGAGGAGCCAGGGTCCCTGCATGCCTGAGTGGAGTGGAGTCTTCCCCATTACCCCACGGCTTGCCTTCGAGTATGACAAGAGCAAGGAGGAACATTTTGTGATGTGAAGGCACTGAAAGCTCCAGGCTGTGTGTTACAGTAATCGGTCTATCCTGGGGAACACGAGAAGATGAGAAATGACTTTAAAAGGTAACTCTCATGACTGGTAAGTTCCTTCTTGATAACAATATTAATGTTTCTATGAAATATAATTTTTAAAATGTATTGCAGCTTGTAGTAGTAGCATTAAACACTTCAATGACATGGGTGAGGCACCATTCTAAGAACTAAACATGTTTTAACTCATTTAATCCTCAGTACAGTTCCATAAGATGGATGTGGTTATCATCCACATCCAATACGGGAACTAAAGCACAGAGAAACTGAGTAACTTTCCCAGGGTCACATAGAAATAGAGGACTAAAAGGCTGTCTTACAGGAGTTTTATAAAATCAGGCAGGTCAGACATTGTTATTTCTGTCAGTTTATGAACAAGGAATGTGTCAGTTAGGGCTCTTCTTACTCTAAGTTCCAGGAAAACTGAGTCAAATTGATTTAAGTCAAAATGGTCATGAAGAGTTCACATAATTTTTAGCCAAGAAGTTGCCTCTCTACCTAAGCCAGGACCTCAGATGACCTCAGCAGGACCAGTCTTTCCCACATTCTTGGCTCACCTCTTCTTTCAATTGGCTTATTTCCAAAACTTTTTATGGAATCACTATCCCTGTTATCAGCTTCAACATATAACCTCTTAAGTTTGTCCAAGCTAGTAGAAGTGAGAGACTTCTTTATTTCCCTGTAGTATAAAAAAAGAGTCCCACTTCTTATATGATTTGGTCTTGCATGCAGCCTGGAACCAAGGAACTGAAAATACCCTAATTGGCCAAGCTGAGTCATGTGTCCAATCTCTATCAAGTCCACTAAAAGAGTTAGAGGGAATGTGCTGATGTTGCCAACAGAAAGCATGGGCATTGGGAAGCTAAAATGTAGTTAATGACCTTTGTTGCAAGTCCATGGCTCCAAAAGGTTAAGACACCTGAAGTCACACAACTAACAAACTCAATGAAATAGCCTCATGCAATGAATCTGTCTCATTCACCTTTGCATAACTATCATGTGGTACAGTGGCTGGCACAGGGGCTTTTTGAATGAAAAGTGAATGTAACTGAGATTTGAACCCATGTCTTCTGACTCTGGACATGTGGAGGTATTAATTTTCATACAGTTGATGTCTGCCATAGGAAATGCCCATGAATTCAAAGGGAAATGCTGCTTCAAGTATTGGGACAGCAGCCTCCATTCTGGCCTTATGTCCCTCTGGTACAGTTCTCCTCACTGCTTGATTACCTTTATCAGGAAGAGCAGGGGATTCTGTGACATGGTGACAGTGTTGATTTATCCTGTCTACCTTGATCAGAAGCTGACAGCTCCTTCTTTGAAGAGTCACTCCATGGCTGGGAGTATTGGAACTGAAAATATGCCACAGTGTGAAATATGGTATTTGGGAATATCAATCAAATTTGTGATGATGGGATTAGGTTTACATTCACAGCTTTCAAGTACAAAGCATTACTGATGCACTCTTGTCAAACTACATTGTGCCTGGGGTTTAATTTTCAAGTGAGATTTTCTAGGCAACTATTTCATCAGAAGTTATTTAGTAGAAATTAAGCAGGAGGTATATCTCAAATGCATTTTGAATTTTACTGGGAACTTACGTATGCCTTTCTTTTTATGTCTGTATTTATCCTTTAAAAAAGGGCTATTCCTATATGAATATTTGTTTCTTCTAAAACTAGGCAGAGAAAGAGGATTTCCAGATCCAGGCTGTGACCCTGTTTTCTGCTCTACCTTCTGAGTATATGTGATATCCATCCTTTTTTCCAGTTCTCACTGCCCTAGTTCAGGCTTTCAGTAGCTCTTGTCAGTGTTTATTGTGGTTTAATGTACTTCTTATTCACGTCGTAGGTCAGTGTGGATTGCTGCTAGTTCCTGCTCCATAGCAGTCATCCAAAGACCCACATGGTCATGCAGAGAGGCCACCATCATCTCTCCACCAACATCTCCTGTGCATATAGGTAAAAGATGGGGATTACAAAGTCTGAGAATCTCAGATGTGACCTGGAGATATTGTGCACCATTTCATTGGGATTAAGCCACTTAGGTTTCATCTAAAGGGAGGCTGACACATGTAGTTTAGTTTAGCTGTATGGCCAGGAAGAAAAGGAAACCTCTTGCTACACACAATATTGTAGTTCTCTCCATAACCGATCCCATAGCCTATGATCCAGCCATAAGTTTACCAGAGATTTCTAAAATGCATGTTTGTCATCTTGCTGTTCCCCAGATATTTTAATAGTTGCCCAGTGCTTGTAAGAGAAAACTCAAATTCTGCAGCCTTCTGATCTTGTCCTGTGTCTGCAGCCTCTTTAGCACCCTCCCTCCCACCTGGTGTTCCAACTTCTCCCAATTTCTTATGGTTCCAGAACACACAGCACCGCTTCTCCCCTTCCTGTGTTTGCACATGCTGCTCCCTATGCCTGGAATATGCTTCCCACCCCTTGCTCCCATCTGCTGCTTGAATAGCATTCCATATCTTTCAGTATTCAGCTCAGTTCCTTGGAGAAGCCTTTTATCCTGAGCCTGGACACAAGTAACTGTTCTTGCCTCTGTTCCCCTCCTTTGCCTGGACCCCTGCCAAGAGCATCCTAGAATTTCAGGGCAGAGTGTCATAATTCTTAAAAGTAGATAAATTACAAAATTTGATTTTGAATTTCAGTTTTGCTATATGTGAGCTCTGTGAGCTTGGGTAAATTACTGAACCTTTCTAAGCTTTAGTGTGCTCTTGTTGATGGTGACAGCAAGAGCACTTACTATTAAGACTATTGTGAAGTTTAAAGAAAACATGCTTAGTGCTTAGTATATAACACACAATAAATATCAGGTCTTATTATGGCTGCTATGCTTGCACACCTGTTGTGTTTTGTATGCCTTAAGTGACTTGAACACAAGCACTGCATTTTCGTACTCACCTCTGATACATTCCAGCTCTGAATCATTTGCTTAGAAAAGATTCTTGAATAAGTGTATAAATTAATGAATGAGTTATGCTATTGTTCCACAAAAATTACCGCTCTTCAGAGGCAAGTATCTTGTCTTGTGTTAGCTTTGCAGGCTCAGCAAATGCAGTCATCACTTATCAAATGCTAGAGAGCAAGATAAGCAGCTCTCTCTCATCTGTCTGTCTGTCTCTCTGTCCCTTGGTCCTTATAACGTTCTTCTTTATGTTGCAACTATTGCACCCTTGTTTGTCTCTTCATTAGAAAGGAGGCTCCCTGAGGTCCCTGAGGGAAGGTTTCAAGTGTGATTCTGAGATTACACTCTCCCTGATGTTTTATACTTTGTATATTCAGTAGCTGAAGAAAAGATGAAGACATATCCTTCCCTCCCACCGCATTGGCTGAGAATTGGGTTCACGAGTATATTAGAGGCCTGACTGGGAGCAGCTGAAGCAGAAAAGGATGCAGAGATGAGTGTGGACTGCAGGCAGAGCTGCCTTCTGGCTGTGCTTGCACAATTGTCACCACTGTACCTGGACCTACTGAGCCCAGTTCCATTCAGCCCCATCCGACTCTTAGGGTGCTGTTTGCAGTGACACCGTGGCTGGAGTGTGGCTGTGGAAAGCTGAGATTGATGAACTTCACTGCAGTTACTGGGCTTGAAGGATGAAAGGAGTGGTGAGACGGTGCACAGAATGGGTAGCTGGGCTCTCCCTGCAGGAAGGGTTAGTCAGCGGTCAGCAGCTCAGGCATTTAGGTCAGAAATGCAAAGGTTTCTTTCGTATGACCGCATTCTGACTTTCTGAGCTACCTTTTACCATGTAGGACCTGGAAAAGTCTCCCACACATTCATCTTCTCAGCACTATTAGGGCATCTTCACGCCCAGATGGTGAAGAGTGTGCTAGAACAGGAGGATTAAGGATTGAGGACGGATAGTTTTGTTCCTCAACTTGATGAGAACTACTGTTTACTGAGCCAATCCCTTTTACCCAGCTTGTCTCATTTGATGTTCCCCGTCACTGTGTTCATGGTGATCCCTCTGTTTTAGAGGCTCAGAGTGGACAGAGGAAAGGTCACTGGTCACATCATCACATAGCCAAACCGTGCTGCGGCCGGGCCTTGGACCCAGTTTGTATCTAAATACAGAGATGCTGTCTTTTGAGTGCGGGCTCCTCTTTCAGCCTGGGAACGAAATGAAAAGAGAACAGTATCCCACGTCCCAGTGTAAGAATGATGATGGTGGAGTTGTTAGTTCAGATACGAATTTAGTACACCAAAAGCTTCGACAGCAAATCCCTTAGCAAGCCGTCTTCTCTTCTCCTGTTGGTTCACTTATTGTAGTGGCTGGAGCAGATGCCTTGGTTCTGGTTTTTGGGTTATTAACTATGTACCCTTGGCTGAATTACTTTATTGTGTCTCAGTTTCCTCATTTTCAAACAGAAATAAAGTAGTACTTGCCTCATACAGCTGTTAGGAGGATTAATGAAGTATGTAAAATAATTCTTCACATAGTATATGAATAATAAATGTTAGCTATGTTTTCTTTTTACAAATTTAATTGTGTTAAGATACAAATAACACAAAATGTGCCATCTTAGGCATTTCTTGGTTTGGCTTGGTTTTTTTTTCTGAGACAGTCTCATTATGTAGTTCAGGTTGGCCTTGTACTCACTATGTGCCCATGCTGGCCTTGAATTCATGGCCATCCTCCTGCCTCAGCCTCCCAAATGCTGGGATTACAGATGTGTGCCACCACACCTGGCTTCCATCTTAGCTATTTTAAAGCATGTAGGCGAGGGCATTGAGCATATCCACAGTTCTCCTTACCTCCAAGAACTGAAACCTTGCACCATTCAGGAGCAGCTTCCGATCTGCAGGCATCTGCACAGCCTCTGTCTTTGTCTTTGTCACCTGACAGCATCAGGTGCTTCAACTAAGTGGAATTAATGCAGTCCTATTCCTTAGTTGTTGGCTTTTAAGAGTTGACATTATAAAGTGCAAAATTACATTAAATAAGTGTGATCTGAGCTCCTCCACTTCCTGGTTAGGTCCCTTTGCTAAAAACAAAACAAAACAAAAAACTTCCTTTTAGATCTCTGAGGGTCTTCATCTGTAAAACTGGAATTATAATACTCCCGCTCTGTTTTGAAATTCAAAGACACTACGACACATGCAAGTGTGTGGTACAGGTACAGTGTTATTTTCATAACAAGTGCTCAGATGTCCATTCATTCATTCCTCTTACAAAACATCCATTGTTGGGTATACTTCATGGAGTCACTGCTGGGGCCAGCCTCTGTTCTGGGCCCCTGGGAGACACAAAGACAGACTCTGTCCCTAGGGGCTCATGGACTGTCCAGTTAGAGGCAGAGGGCGCATAGACGCTAGTCCGTGTCGAGGGTGCCGTGTGCACAGAGTGGTTTCTCAGTTGCACTGTGGAGAAGGCGGGGTGCTTTTCCTTAGCAAGCCCTCAGCAGCCAAGTGCAGTGTGGGGAGGAGCTGTCAGGGCTCCAGGGGTACCCACTCCCCAGCTCCATGCTAGCTAGCCCTGGTGACCTCACACAGTCCTGCACCCTGCCCCTTCTCAGCTGGTATCAGGCAAAGGCTTGCTGGTTGGGTTATCCTTGTGCTGGAATTCCACAGCCCAGGATCTTTTCCTTTGCCACTCTACCATCATTACTGGACTTATGATGGAAAAAAAGAAAACATGCTCCAGCGCTGTGAAAAAAGTTTGCACCTAGAAATCTAACTTTGAGCAAGGTTCACCTCTGTTTCATAGCCTCAGTTTCCTCATTTGTAAAATGGAGAGAATAACAGTACATGGCTTGAGGGAGTTTCCCTGTGAGGACTCAGGTCCCGGTAACTTCTCAGGAAATAGTAGCTAATCTTATTGTTATCATTATTGTTTGTAAAATTGTGGACAGGGCATCACTCAGCTCCTTCCTGTGATGACCTGGGTCTCAGACTGGCCTTGGTGTGGTCTGCACTTCTCTTTGTTTTCTGGCATTGGGCTGCTTGATTTTCTTCTCTGTTTTCATATATCCTTGGTCCTTGAACTCCTGGTTTCCCGTGGATTACTGTTGACCTAGGGTCTGGGCATCCGCATTTGCATGCCTGGCCTCATTCTGTGCAGGGAGGTGCTTTTTCTTCTGTCCTTGTGTCTATAACTCATCTGCTGGAACAGATTCTTAGCCTCAGAGTAGGCAACTTGCTCAGTAAATGAACTAATTACACCAAGAGCTTCTCTTTTGTTTCCTGATCTTGCTGTGGTGCTATTTATAGTATTTCCAAAGATGTTTGTTGGTGGTATCCTTTTTAATTCTATCAAAGATTTAAAAAAGCTATAACCAATCACCAAAGGCCTTGGGCTCTGATCACTTTTTGGGAGGGTAGGAAGTGCCATCTTTATTTATTTATGCTTCTATCTGTCTATCTATCCATCCATCTATCTATGTTAGTTCTCCCAACAAGAGATAATGGACGCTAGTTAGGCCCTCTAAGATTAGAGTTTGATGTCTATAGAGTCAACCAACCTAAATTGAAAATATTTTGGGAAAAATTACATCTGTACTAGACACAGAGAGACCTCTAAAGTTTTTTTATTAGTACATGTGGTTTACAGTCATCTTGGGGAGTGGTTACATGTACATACCACAGCTTGGTTTTTTAATCCTCTTCTCTTTGCCTCCTCCAATTCTCCTCTTCAATTTTTCATTCTTGGTGATATTATTAATCTTAGCTCATGTTATGGTATATAATGTGTACATTCATTGGGGTTATTAGGTTCCTGTACATGGCATATCTTTATTCTACTTATTTCCCTTTCATTTCTCAAACTTTTTCCCTTGGACCACTTTGCTACTGCAGGAGATCCATCTCCTTCTATCCATCCTTTAAACTTTTCTTTGTTTGTACTTTGCTTTACTCAAATGAGACATGCCATATGGTATTTAAGCTCAAGTGTCTGGTTTATTTCACGCCACATTATATTTTCCTGGTGCATTCATTTTCCTACAAAGGTTGTAAATCAGACAGACTTTTCTTCTTGTCATTAGCCCCTATGTAATGCAATATAACAACTATTTACATAGAATTTATGTTGTATTAGTTATTACAAGTAATCTAGAGATCATTTAATAGGGGAGACTGTGCATAAGTTGTATGCAAATACTGTGTCATTTTATGTAAGATATTTGAGCACCCAAGGATTTTGGTATCCATGAGAGTTCTGGAACCAGACTCTAACAGTTATCAAAGGATGACTAAATTTATAAACTGTAAAAGCAATAAGGAAATGCACACAGTTGTAACCAGGATGTTAGTTCATGCCCTTCAGTTGTTTGTTCAAAAAATAATAAAGCACAGTGCAGTTAACCAGAGAGAGCGGGGAGAGAGAGAGAGAGAGAGAGAGAGAGAGAGAGAGAGAGAGAGAGAGAGAGAGAGAGAGAGAGCGCTTGAGTTTGGAGTGGTGTGTTAAAACAAAAAAGCCAACAAAAATTTAAAAGAAAAGAAAGAGAGAAAGAGAGAAAGAGAGGAGAGGAAGGGAAGCAAAGGGAGTGGAGACTGTGGCTGACACCCAGGCAGCATATCTGCCGCCCTCCCAGGGCAGCCCGTCTGAGTCTGACATCACACATCAGTGTGGCCCACCTGGCCAGACTGGGGCCAGATGACTAAGAGAGTTGGTTCACCGGGTGGAGCAGGTGTTGCCGGATGCCAGGAACAGGGCAGTTGCCTCTTGAGACCCGAAATAGAGTTGGTGCCATCAGCCAGGCCTTTTTCCATCCTGAGCCCAGCAAGGGGGGAGCAGGGCTGTCTTCCTTTATCCAAGCAATACGATTATGGAGAGAGCACTGACTTCACATTCATCGGCACAGGGCTCGCATTTTGGATCCACTGGCCAGCAGATTGTAGAGTGCTTGAAAATCCTGTGGGAGCTTGTAAAAATGCTCCTCTCCCAGATTTTCTGATTCACTAGTATCCGGTCTGGGTCCCAGCAAACAGAGCCCGGGGCAAAAGTTATCCTGCTGCTTTGCTGGGGAGTAAAATCCCAAGGTAGTGCTAGGACAGCAACAAGAATGAGGAGAGAAAGAAAGGAGTATCAGTGCAAGGGCACATTATGAGTTCGAGCTGGCTAACATTTCATGCCATGAGAAACCAATTTTGCACAATACTCTTTTCCAGTAGCCTATGGAACCACTGTATCTCACTGTATCCCAGAATGGTCATTCCAAGGGCAGGAAGGGAGAAGAATTTATCCTCTCTCTTCCATTCCCCTAGGCTGTGGGTTTCCTCCATGGACAATTAACTCCTCTGTATTTCCCGATTGAAAATACATGGTGCCAAGTAGATCCTGTGATGTCTTATGCCTCAGCCAGGGCAGCAGTGGCAGGGAATGAAGGCAGAGGCCAATTGCATGACCAGTGAGTCTCCCAGGAAGTCAGAAGGACCTTGGACAGAGCTGGTTGATACAGGGGTGGCTGGGAAGCAAAGCCAAGTGCGTGGTACACATAAGGCACCTGGCACAAACCTGTAAGTGGTACTGATGGGAATAATCTGGGAGTCATAGTTTGGGAAACCTTGTCCAACCAGAGTGACCTTGGTGAAGCTCTTGAACCCTTCTTCATGTCAGCTTCATGATTTATAAAATGAAGAGAATGACCTTTAAACCTCTTTTCCTGAAGATAAAATTAAATAAACCTCATGGCAAAAGCTACTTAATATCAGCAAATCATACAAATCAGCACCACTCTTTGGCATTGGAACAACCAACCACAGGATGATTGGGAACAAAATCTTTTTCTTCCTTCCGTGACATTCAGAGCTGAAGGAACTGGTTGTTCATGTGCATGGATACTGTAATTCACCAACTATGATAAAGCTGAATTTTGTGGAAAGGAAGCAAGCAATTCATTCAATAGTTAAAAATTTTAATGGTTAATTTTATGCCAAATTGCTGGGGGTACAAAGGAAACTAAAATAGTGCGCTATAGACACATAAAAAAAATGAGCGATATGGGAATTGTACTTCTGTTTACCCTTCTAATTATAAGGCTAATTAAACCCTGATTAGTGGTCCTGGTATATAAATACTTTTGCTGTGCTTGGTTCCCTTGTGGAACATTCAAGACCCATGAAATTCAGGTACACAAACAAACTTCCATTTACCAAAGCTCAGCTACCTTCAGCTTTGGTCATGCGTGTATATACAGGGAAAAACAAAGCACGGTTGGTGAGTTAACTCCTTCCTAGTCTTTGATGGTGACAGTTATATGCAATCAGCACTATCAATTTTTAACATGTTAATGACATACTTAAATCAATTCCAGTTGTTAAGATACCATCGCTCGATTGTTTCTTTGTGAGGTGGAACATTTCTATTAGAGAGGCTTTTTTATCTTTGGGCAACTGAGTCTTCCAGTGATCACCTGTACTAGATCAAATCCTCACTCCTTAATGATAAACATGGGATCTTGGCATTAGACAGGCCTTAGGGGTTACCTGGTTTGATTCCCACTCAGAGTAGAAATATCCTATTTCTCATGAATATTTATTTTCCATTGGAACATGTATGGTGTGGGAAAACTCAATACCTGAAGAATCAGTCCTTTCTGTTTAGGGAGAATCCTTGTAATAGAGAGATTGCTCTGAGGTTTTTTTTTTTTTGCATACCAGGGATTGAACTCGGAACCTTGTGCTTGCGAGGCGGGCACTGGAACCATTGAGCTAAATCCCCGGCTCAATTGTCGCGAGTTTTAAACATTAGTCCAAAGTGGAACTTCTACATGAAGGAGTCTTTCATTGACTCCATTCTCTGGTAAACACTTTCTGTAAAGGGCCTCGTAGTAAATGTTTAGGCTTTGTAGACTAACCATGTGTGGTCTCTGCATCATGTATTCTTTATTTTTCTTCTTGTTTCCTTTTACAACCTTTAAGAATATAAAAGTCATCCTTATCTCAAAGGTAAAAATAAAACAAGCTCTTAGCTGAACCATAATCTATGAACCATAATCTGGCAACCTTTGGTCTGTACATCTAATCTTTACACATACGCACACAGATATGTGTGACATATATATGAGTGTTTGCACATATATAAATCTCTGTAGATATATTAATATGTATGCATATATACTGGCATACACATTTTAGGGATATACTCATACCTATAAATATATCTACTTATAAATATACATAAAATATAAACACATAGATCTGTATTTGGTAGAATGTTTCTGAGTACTTTGAGTCAGATTAAAGTGGGCCACTCTTTTACCACCACCATTTTCCATACCTGGAAGGCAGGACAGTTTACTGCACCCATTTGAGCCTCTTGGATTATCTCTAAACTTGAGATGTATACACTGTGGTAGGTCCAATAACAGCCCCAGTTTTCCATCTTCCTTTATGCATCCACACCTGTTGCTATGGCATTTGGTAGTACTAGGACCTCACTGCGATCTTTTAAGGGATGCTTTGCCATATAGTGTGCTATTACTTGTATAGCTTGTATCACTTTTATAGTGACAGAAGCAGAGACAGAAATCATGCTAGTGTATTTCCACTTGACCTCTTGCTCCTCTGCCATGGTCATGGAAACCTGCTTTGTCTGGCCCGTTGCAGAACAAGAGAGACATGGAGAGGAGGAGAGTTGGCCCAGCCAAAGGCATCCTGGGTTATCCAACATCCTAAACACATGAGGGAGTCCAGGCTAACCCAGAATAACAACCTTAATAGTGCTCAAATACCAAGTTTTAGGGTGGTTTGCTACTTAGCTTTATTACAGAGGGAACTAAGATAAATGGCTACCCTCAGACTTGTTTTCAGAAACAAATAACTACTCCTTTTCCAGATTTTCTGCAATGCTTTCACCTTAAAAAAAAGTTATGAAACATAAATTTCTTTCATTTATCTAACCCTTAGAGTTTACAAGGTACCTTCCTTTCTGTTTACTCCTTCAATAAAACAACTGCAATCCCTAGGCTTTGGGTTACAGACAACAGAATCTACACTAAATGGTCTGAATAGAAAAGGATCAATGAAAGAGTATTAGGTAGTTCACAATATCTTAGAAATAGGCAGAGAATCTAGTTGGGGTGCCACACAATCAAGAGTACCATGAAGAGGAATAGCACTTAGTTACTTTATGGCCTTATCCTAGTGAAAAATCTATTGTCCCTAGTGCCTGATATTTGACCTCTTATTACAATGAGACACAAAGCTGGGAACTCAGGCCCTGCTGCTCTGAGAGAATCAGAGGTCTCTATTACTGAGCTTTTCAGATTTTCTCTCTCCCAATGGCCACTAGCTCCCTTTGCCCTCTGCTTGTGTAGCTGTATATAAAGAAAGGAAATGATGTTACATGATTATACCCTTTCCAGAGAAGAGTTCAGGAAATGTAGTTTTGCTTGTAGAACAAAATCCAAGTTAGAAGGGTTAAAATTGATGCTGAATGAGCCCAACTGCCAGTTGGATTTGTAGAGTCAAAGGCTCTGTGCACATTTCATTGGTGAGCAACCAGAGGTTCAGAGAAACTCAGTGACTTGCCCACGCTCACCTAGGTTGTGCAAGACCAGCCTTCAGGTATCAAGAGCTCAGTTATTTCTTTAACACAACAGCTTCTTCTGTCCTTTCAGGGGTTCCAGTCTAGGAGCAGGCAACATTGCTGTCTGGGGAAGTAGGGACGATCACCAATTTGGTCTGAGTTTCTGAGGTACTGCTGAACTTTCAGCATGAAACCAGTTGACCAGAAGTACTGGCCAAGGAATATATCATATATGAGAGATCCAGAGTCTTCAACAAAGCTGTTAGGCTTCAGGAATCAGCATGGAACACTGCCTTCTAGCCAGGCCAGCTGTGCAATCAGGAGAGCATTCCAGTTTCCCAAGCTGTCAGTAGGACTGCAGGATAAAAGGGTCTAATATAGGTGACAGCCACACGACACAGCAGGAAGTGTCCCCAGCGTGGCTTTGATGCAGGCCCTAGAGCAGTGTCAGGAATATACTGCGGGGGGCTTTGTGTGCCTATTTCTTCAACACAGCAATGAAAACCTCAGGTGTCTATAGATCATGCGACCAAAACTCATGGCACTTTATCCATCCTTCTGGTCTTCTGGTTCCCTGTGTTACTTTTCTCTCTTTGCTGAGACAAAACACCCAACACCCAACGTTAAAGGGGAAAAGGTTTATTTGGCTTACAGTTCATAGAGGTTTTGGTCCATAATTGGCTGGCTCCAAGGCAATGTGACAGAGCAGCAACAGTTCATGATGGACAGACAGTAGCAAAGCAACAAGAGGACCTTAACAGTGTCTTTCTGGCCCTTTTATCTCATCCAGACTCCCAGGATTAGTGCAGTGCCAAACCAATCACTCATGTGTAGTGGTTTAGTAATCACATGCCCTTAATCCCAGCATCACACATTCCAGATTCAGCCACCTGTAGAAAAGAAAGCCCCACCTCATCCGAATGAGGCTTTGTGAGGAACATCTAAACACAGGCCATAACCTATCCATGTCTGTTCTTGGTCCATGGGAAGGGAAAGCTTTGAGACTTATGAATTAGACCAGCACTAAAATTAGGTGGAAATTCTCATCCAACCAGTAGTGGTTTCTTTTAAATCCTATCACAGAACAGAAATAATAACTGACTTATTTTCCACAGAATATAGGATAAGAGTATTCATTCAGCTGAGAAAGCAGTACAGAGTCCTCTATCCTTAGTGTAATGCATTGGTTTGAATGCAGTCTGCCTTGCCCCATGATGAACATGTCCAAGCTTTTTGATATTCCCATAGACACAGAATCAGCCATGTTATTCTACATGTCCCTCTGCCTGAGCTTTTCAAAGCTTAACCATCATAGCCTTCAGAGAAGCAAGATGCATTCTGAATTAGAGTAAAAGGCTTTTCATTTACTCTTTGAGACCCATTATGCATAACAACAAAGGACAACTTTGACTTATTTCTAAATGTCAGCTAGTGAAACATCTGCTAGCCAGAGCAAATATGGCCTTCCCTGAAACATGAGTTCACCTTAGTGCCTCCTCTGAACAGCTAGTGGTTTCTTAGAATTCTTGTTACAGCCAATTAGGATGAGCATCAAATTAGGTTAAAGGATGAAATATTGCTTTTCATTAATTCTACTGTATTTGAACTGGTTTCTCCCAAGTAGCTTTTCCATTTACTGGATCTTGGTGGTAGAGCTGGAGACCCAAGACCCCTGGTTTTCTATTTTATTTATTGCAATTGTAATTCAAGTTAATAGGAGGCAGGAGAGTCTAATTGAATGAAGTTTAATCCAGGGGGGTTGGGGGAATAGTTCAACTACTGGAATCTATTCTGTACTTAAAATCTAATGTAGTCAATTCAGAGATTAATACAAAAAGAAATGGTACATTTTTAAAAATCTTTATTTTCAATAAAACTGATGTTAGAAAATGTTTATATATATATATATATATATATATATATATATATATATATGCATGCATGCAGAAGAGCCTTAGCTTAGTACTCATCTTCAGCTGAAGGAATATGAGACCCAGGGAGCTCACTGAGTAGATGTATGAAGGCCTGCCAGAAAGCACACTGCAGTGGGTTTGTGAAGTGCTTGGGCTTTGCAGGTCTTCTTGAATCCATCCATGTACAGTTCCATGAGCAAAGGATAAAAATCTTACTGAAAGAAGGCATTTAATTACTACTTCTGACCAATCATTCATTGTCTGATCCTTAATCTGTGCTGACTAGGAATAACCTCTAGGATTGAGGCTTAATAATAAAAATGGAATAAAAGAAAAGCTGAGTAGATTTTATACAATGTGGAGTAGAAAAACTTTACAGAATTAGCCCAGTAATGTAACTAAGAAAATAACAATAAGAAAAACTCCAGTAAACTCTGGGGTAAGTCACATTTCTATGATATAGTATCTAAAATGCCAGTTTTAATGAACAAAATTGTGACATATGCAAAAAATAAAAGAGTAAAGTGGGACCCATGTCAAGAGGGAAAAGTGGTCAGTAGAAACTATCTTTGGATAGCTCAGATTTGGACTGATCTGGAAAAGACGTCAAAACAGTGATTATAAATATCTTCAAAGAGAACCATGCTTAAGAAATTAAAGAAAAGTATGGTTACAGTGACACATTCAGCAGAGACTGTCAACAGAGATAAAAACTATAAAAAGAATCAAATGGAGGCCCAGGAAGAGGCTCCCCTGCTGCCATTCCATGCTCCTAAGGCAGAGAAGGTGAGCCACCTGGGCACCAGAAGCAACTCTCCCCCGCCCCATGGAAATGAGAAGACACGTAAACAAGCCTCAAATACAGACTTCCAGATCACCTACAGCAACACCAAAGGGAAATGAGATGGAACAATCGGATACTGAACCACCTGGAATCCCTGAACTGGTAAAAAAGAGGATCTGGGAAAAATGAAATCAGAAATAATTTCTCACATAAAGATTGTGCCCATAGTGCAAGACATGATTAATGAATCTAGAGAGGACAGAGATAAAAAAATGGAGGATCTGAGGAACATGATGGAATGCCAACATAGGAAACAAATGGAATCCATAAAACAGATGCAAACAGATTTCCAGGAGATTAAAAACTCCATCAAAAGTCTATGCAGCAGAATGAGAGCATGTGAGAACAGAATTTCAGATATAGAAGATAAGATTGCAATTAGTGACCAGGAAAAGAAAAATTACTTTAAAATTGTAAGGGACCATGAGAAATCAATGCACCAGCTGCTAGACAATGCAAAGAAGAATAACATAAGACTGGAATCAATGAAGAAAGAGGACAGAGCGCAGATGGCATAAAAAATCTGTTCACAGAAGTGATGGCAGAAAACTTCCCAAGCAGGGGAAAATAACTTGACATACAGATAAGTGAGGCAAATAGGACTCCAGCTAGCCTTGATCAAAAAAAGTCTACACATAGGCATATAATAGTTAGGATTCCAGAAATCCAACAGAAGAACAAAATTCTACAAGCAGTGAGAGAAAAGAAACAAATCACATACAAAGGAAAGCACATCAGAATCACAGCAGACTTCTCAATGCAAACCCTCAAGGCAAGAAGAGCTTGGAGTGATGTATTTCAAGCCCTAAAGGAAAACAGCCTCCAACCCAGATTGATGTACCCTGCAAAATTATCTTTCAAACTTGATGGAGAAATAGATACTTTTATGATAAAGAGCACTTTAGGAACTTCATGAATACCAAACCAGCACTCCAAAAAATTTTAGACAATATCCTAGGAAAAGACAATGAGGATCACAACCCCAGGAAGCCCGGCAGAATGAATCCATTGGGCGTGCCAAATTAAATGCAAAAGGGGAGAATCCAACAAAAAGAAAAAGTCATGACAAGGCTTTTAAAACTTTTAACTTCATCTCCCTAATGAGTGTATAATTCAATCTTGTTATTGTACTGATTAGTATTTTTCTGATTCTAGAGTTGTACACCTTTCCTTATGCTGTACTGGCTATTTATCATCTTCTTGTGTCTACTTTTTAATTGGGTTGTCTATTAATGAGCTCTAAGAATTCTTTATATATTCTGGTCATAGGATATATGCATTGTAAATATGGTCTGTTTAAGGACTACTTTTCTTTTTCAACAATGTCATTTAAAGTTCTAAATTTTGATGGAATCTCATTTATCAATGTTTTTCTTTTATACATCATTTTTTTTGTATGCTAGGAAGTTCTTGCCTACCCTAAATTCATAAACATTTTCCCTTATGATTTCTTAAAGTTCTATACTTTTAGGCTTTCATATTTAGGTTCATAGATCCTTTCAAGTTATTTTTATGTATGGAAATAAAGGGTTGAGGTTAATTTTTTTATATACAGATACCAGGTGTTCTAGTGCCATTTGCAGAAAACACTATCTTTTCCTCACCTCTTAAATTGAGTTTATATTCTATAAAATGTTAATGTTAAATAATCTTTCAAAACTCAGTGGACCATATATTTGTGGTTCTATTCTAGATTCTCTGTTTTATTCAAATGATCTATATGTCTTTCCTTACACCAACACTGCCTTGATTACTGTAGTTTTAGAGGAAGTCTTAAAATTAGGTACTAAACATCTTCTAACGCTGTTTTTTGTTTTTTTGTTTTTTACTTTTCTAGGTCCTTTGTACTCCTACATAACTTTTAAATTTCAATATCCAATTCTTCATTTATAGCAAGTATACACAGACCTGAATTTTTATATATACTTTGTGTTTTCTAATCCCGCTAAATTCAAATTCAAGTTCTCAGGGCTTCTAGACATTTTTTAATATTTTCTCTGTAGATGATCATTTCATCTACATATAAAGATTTTGCTTCTACCTTTCCAATCCTATCCTAATTGTGTCATTTTGTTGACAGACTATTTTGGTTTGGGCCTATGTTTCAAAGTTTAATGGACAGATAAAGAGTAAGCATATTTGCCCTTGTTCCCCACCTTAAGGAGAAAGCATTGTATCTTCTCCATTCATATAAGGCATTTTTGCTGAAAGTATGGAGCACATGTCTTTGATGTGCTGCGAAGTTTCTGTTCTACTTCTAGTCTCCTGATAGCTTTTACCATGAACAGCTGTGGAATTTCGTCCAATACTTTTTCTCCAACTAGTGACAGGATCATATGGCTTTTTCCTTTCCTCTGTTAAAATGATGACTTTTGGGGGCGGATCTTCCAATGCTGAACCAACACTGCCATCCCTATAATAAAACCACTTTCTACATCCTGCCAGATCTGACTTCTAATAGTTTGTTTTGTTAAACAAATTTCTATCTGTGTTCATACTTTTTTCTTCTATTGTCTTTATCCAGTTTTAGGATTAGAACAATGTTGAGTTCCTAAAATGAGGGGAGAAGTGTTCCTTTTTTTTCTGTTTTAAATGTTTGATATAATTTTTCAGTTAAAATGTATATGAGCCTGCTGTTGTCATGTAGGTAGGTTTTCCAGCTAGGTATATACTTTGTTTAATAGGTGCTATTCAGATTTTATATTTCTTCCAGAGTCAGTTTCATTAATTTGTCTTCCAAGGTACTTCTTAGAAGTTGTCAAATTTATTTCAAAACAGATTTTTGAAATATGCTTTCTATATCCTTTTAAATTCTGTAAAATCTGTGGTAATGTCTCCTAGATCTTGATATTGTAATTTAAAAAATTTATATTTGATATTGTATAATAGGATGTAAAGATCTAAAGAGCAGGGGAAGTGGGAGGGGTAGGGGATAGGAAAGAAGGGAAAAGAAAAAATATGAGAAATGGAAAAAAATGGAAACAAAATCTTTGCAAATAGGGAAGGGTGGAGGGGGTGAAGGGAGGGCAGGGGAAGGGTAAAAAATAAGAACCAAGATACTCATGTCATGGTACAAGATCCCAATGATGTATGTAAATATATTTTATACCTAGAATGTACCAATAAACCTAATGGGGGGGGGATCAAATGGAAGCTCTAGAGTCGAAAAGTACAATAATTGAAATAAAAAGTTTACTACAGGGACTCAACAGTAGAGTCAATGTGTCAAAATAGGAAGACGAGTGGAACTTGCACAACTTGAAGAACAGAAAATAAAAAAGAAAAAAGAAGAAAAATGATTCATTTAATGAGAATTCCAGATGGAGAGGAGAAAGAACAAGGGTCAGAAAAAAATATTTGAAGAAATAACTACTGAAAAGTCATCAAATTTAATTAAAAAATAAAACAACTAATGTACACATTTAAGAATCTCAATGAACCAAGTTGAACAAACATAAGTAGATCTACTCTGAGAAACAGCACAGCCAAACAATTGTAAACCAACCTAAGGACACAATTCTATGAACAGCAAAACAACTCAGTATGTATAAAGAAGCCACAATAGGGTTAGCAGCCACTTTTCATTAGGAACCACACAGGTGCCAGTATGATGAACTATTCCATGTGCTTGAAGACAGAAATCTGTGGACCAACAATCCCATAGCCACCAAAACTGGTCTTTATAAAGGAAGGTGAAATGATAGTATTCTCAGGTAAACATAGGGAATTTATTGCTTATAGGCTTACCTTGTAAAAAGTAGTAGAAAAAACTTAAAAATAAGTGTTAGTACCAGGCTTTAACTCAAAAAACATGGTTTATATTAAAGCCTAATTAACACTTAAGCCCCCCTTAAAATAGTTAAGGGGGTATACACAGAAGGATCATTGGAGTAGTATTTTTAATAGTAATATTGAAAACAAATGTCTATCCAAAAAGCAACTAAATAAAATATTGTATAAATTAATAGTTAATATGTTAATTGGTATACAGAGCACATCCATTAAAACGAATGCTCCTGCTTTCTCTGTATTAATTTTAAAAATATCCAAGATATCGTAGAAAAGTAGAAGCAAATGGCAGATATGTATGTAGTATAAACTCATTTATGTTTAATAAAATAGGCCTATATGAAAATTCATGAGATTTCTCTAGAAAGACACACAATATACTAATTTTAATGTTTTCTCTAGGGGAGAAAATACGTGGCTGGAGAAATGAGACTTTCTTCATTAATTTCCTTTGGCCCTTCTCTATTTTCTATCACATACATTAAAAATTTAAAAATAAACGATTAAGTGTAAACTGATAGTTTTTAAAGTATATCTTTGTGTGAACTAACAGTGGTAAATGTAGGCATTGAACAAGTGTTTGCTTATTAAGTTAAAAACAAAGAAACTGTAAAGAAAGTTCTTTAGGGCTGAAAGAAAATGACATGAGATAATAACTTGAATTCATGAAGAAACAAAGAGCACCTATAGTTATATAAAAAGATGACAAGAAGGTATTTTTTTCTTCTTAACTGATTTAAGAGGATTACATAAAACATTTTCAAATCTGTATTGTTGGACTTATACTGTACCATACAGTAATAAAGTGACTAATAACACAAAGGAGGAGAAAGGGAATGCAGAATGTTGGGACAGTTTCTATATTTTACCCTAATTAAGTTAGGAACAACCCAGTGCATACTTTGATAGGTTAAGATGCATACTGAAATTTTGGAAAACCCTTTAAAAATAACTCAAAATATACAGTAAAATATCCAAGGAATTAAAATAGTGAGCTAAAAAACATCTAGTGCAAGAGAAGACAGTTAAGGAGAAACACATAAAGTCATGAGACACATAGAAAACAAGTAACAAAATATAGATAGAAATTCATCCATATCAAGAATTACATTAGATGTAAAAGCAGTTAAGCATCCCAATCAAAATGCAAATTGTTGGAATGGCTAATACAAGACCCTATTATATGCTGTCTATGAGATATAGTCTTTGGATTCAGAGTAACATAAGTTGAAAATAAAAGGATTGAAAAAGATATACCATACAAACTACCAAAAGAGAGCTGAGATCACTTTAGTAATAGGCAACAAAAAGGTGTTACGTCAAAAAGCATTATAAGATAGAAAGGGGGGACAAAACATTAAGAAAATAGAACACTTACATATGCCCCTAACGACACAGTCCCAAATACCTCAGGCAAAACAGAAGGAACTGAAGGGGAAAATACAGATGGTTACTGATTGATAATAGCTTAATTTAAGAGCTTTTTACTTTACAATTTTTTTGGGGGGGACATAATCCCATCATAGGCATCTAGATTTATGATGCATTGGTCACTTATGGATTATGGCTTTAGGATGAGTCTTGGAGATTATTAAATGCATTTTTGGCTTATAATATTTTCACTTCGTGATGTTAATCAGGATATAACACCATCATAAATCAAAGAGTACCTGTAGACAATTTGATAACAGAGATGGCAATATCTTACTCTTAAGGATTAGTAAGCCAATTAGACAGAAAATCAGCAAATATATAGTGATTTGAGCAGTTCTGTCATCCAATGCTACCTGACCTCCGTAGAACACTATCTAACAGCAGCAGAATACATTTTCAAGTACAGATAGGAGAACCTCCAGGATAGCTACACGATCAGGCATAAAGCAAGTTTAATAAGTTGAAAATAATCTTAATTTTGCAAAGTATGTTCTCCACTGACATGCATTAAACAGCAACAACAACAACAAAACTATTGAAAGAAATTTGAGGACTCTACAAATATTTGGGAATTAGGCAATACAATTCTAAATAAATGGTGGGTGTGTTAGGTACTTTAGTCTTGTTGCTGAGACAAAATACTCAACACCCAAATTTAAAAGGGAAAGGGTTTATTTAGCTCATAATTCATAGAGGTTTCAGTCCATAATCGGCTGGCTCCAAGGCAAGATAGATGGCAAACAGGCACTGCAGAGGAGAAACAACATGGCACGCACGAGGTAGCAAAGGTAACAAGGGACCTTAGATCCCAATTGATGACCTAAGTTTCCATTTAAGAAAAAAAGCAAAATAAAAACAGACCAACCCAGAGCAAGTAAAAAGATGTAATACAAGCTAGAGTAGAAAATAATGAAACTAAAAACAGAAAAACAATAGCAAAAATTCACAAAGCTAAAAGTTTAGAGAATTCGAACAAAACAAAAAGTTAACTAAAATATAGTAGTTCTCTCCAACCACTATTTCACCTTCCACATTTTTCATTATCTACAGTCACCTATGGTCCAGAACTATTAAATGGAAAGTTCCAGAATCAATTCATTAGTTATAAATCATGTGCTACTCTGAGTAGCATGCTGAACTCTTCTATTGCCTCACTTCTTCCCACTCAGGAGGGGAATTATTACTCTACCAGAGTATCCATTCAGTGTATGCTACCCACCTATCAGTCACTGAGTAGCCATTTCAGCCATCAGTATTGCAGTGCTTTTGGCTGTGTTCTAAGTCATACTATTTTACTTCATAGTTATGCTGGCAATTTGGGTATGCCAAAGAGAAGCTGTAAAGTGCTTCTCTTAATTGTCATCTCACATCATCACCAGAATAAGATATTTTGATAGAGGAGAGAGAAGGAGGGAGAAACAACCACATTCATGTAAATTTACTTTTGCAATTGTTCTATTATTTATTGTTATTAATCTGTTACCATGCCTAATTTATCTTATTATAGGTATGTATGTTTAGGAAAAAACACACTACACATAGGTTTGGTGCTATTCTTGGTATCAGAATCTACTGGGGGTGTCAGAATGTATTCCCCAGTGATCAGGGGACATTATTGTATCAACACATGTATAAACCTTTTGCTAAGCTGATCAAAAATAAAAGAGATAAAAATATCTGGAATGAAGGAAGTGACTGACATTACTGATCACCTTAAGAATTTAACAGGATTATAAAGGAGTTCTATAAATAACTTATTGCTAAAAAATTAGACAAATTAGATGAAAAGGATAATTTTCATCTAGAAAGATAAATTAATGAAACTGATGAAAAGAGAATTAAAAAATGTGAATGGATTGATAACAAGGAAAGAAACTAATTTAGTAACTAAAAATCTTCTAAGAAAAGCTCAGGCCTGGATGGCTTTACTGGTGAATCCTAACATATTCTAAGGAAGAACTGACATCAGTCTTTGCAGACTCTTTCAAGATACAGAAGAAGAAAAAATATTTTGCAACTCATTCATTATTTATTTGATACCAAAGCCAAGCAAGAAAGTGAGACTACAGATCAATATTTCTTATGAATATAAATTCAAAAATTCTCAAAGTAATAGAAAATCAAATTCAGAAACATATGAAGAAGATTATACATCACGACCAAGGAATTTATCTCAGGAATGCAAGCTTGGCTTAACATTCAAAAGGCAATTAGCATAATACATCATATTAATAGAATCCATTGATAGGTCATCTTAATGCACACCAAAAAGTATTTGACAAGATTCAACACCCACTCACAACAAAATCTCTGGTGAATTAGAAACAGATGGAAATGTTCTAGTTGGTACACCATATCCGAAAAAGACCTATAGCTAATGTCATACTTAGTGGTGGGAGTCTGAATGGTTTCCTTCCAAGGTCAGTAGCAAGACTGCAAATGTGGTCTTACTACTCTTACTGGTCTGTAGGAGGTGCGAGAAGTTGGCTCCCATCCTTAGTGTGTGGCCCACTAAATGACGATGGCTTTCCCAAACAAAAAAAAATGAAGGAAATGTGACAGACTTTATGTGTCATGAAAAGCCTGAACTACTTACTACTTTTTCCTTTACAGAAGAATTTTGCGACCTCTAACTGACATATGTTATCTCAGTTCCTCTTTATAGCAACTTTTCAAGAAAAATTTTCAACTTAAGTTTATTTTTAATACATAAAGCATACGATTGTGCATAGAATGAGGTGATATATGATGTTTATATACATGATATGATATATAATGTTAAACCAGGGTAAACACATCTATGTTCTCAAACATTTATCATTTCTTTATGGTGAAGACATTCAAAGTGCTTTCCTTTAACTTTTTAAAATGTACAGTGCATTATCATTCTCTATATTTAACCCACTGTATAACCCTGTGCCAGAATGACTGCCAGCCATCAAACTGCAACTGTATTAAACTATATAAAACTGTATCAAACTACTCATGGCTGTATGTTTCCCCATCCCCCCCTGAGTTATTTTTAACTACCCTTTTATAGATGAGCAAAACAAATCAGACTTAGAAATTTAATTATTTTCAAAGCTCAGACTTCAACACCATTGCATGTAAAAGGTACGTGTTAACTAACCAAGGAGAGAAATGACCATTTTGTGATCGAAGATGAAGTGTGTTAGAACTCACCCAGGCATGTGGTAGAAGGTGCCTGCAGACTTTCTGACAACATTGGCTGGAAACCAAAATACCAGACAGGAAAAATAAGGACAAATCCAACCCTTGTAAATACCAGTTTTGAAAATGCTAAGAGGACAGAAGCCACATTACAGGGCTTGAGGACCACTACCATACACTTTTTGTTCCCAGGGCCCTTCTACACCCAGAAGAACACGTATTTATGACCATTTCCGGGATGAGGGAGTAGAGGCTTGGTCACAGCACTTCTGCCATGCATTTTGAACCGCCTCAGAATGGCTTAGGTGCTGTTTTCTTCTCTTCTCATTTAATTCTTGGCTCACAAACGTACATAGTCAAATCTTTGGTGGTGTAGTGCTTTGAAGTCAGTTTCACCAACTATGGGCAACTATGAGCAGGTCATTTTCTCATTTTTACTTAAGAGGTGGGAATACTTATATATACTTGGAGGGTTGCTGTAGGGCCTAGAGGAAACAGAATAATCAGGGCAGCATGGCACCTCATAAATAGTTTTCTGCTCCAGTATCTTCCAAAGTCCATCAGGCCCCATGGATTACAGTCCCTGGAATCTCCCTGATGACAAATACAGTTCTCTGTGCATGGAAAATACTAGGTAAATGCATGCTTTTTCCCCTACAACTCATGAATACTCAGCTACATTAAAAGTCAGGCAGTTTTTCTCTCAACCTCTATAGTGGTTACCAAATTAAAATGTATCATTTGAATTACAAATATGTACAGAGTATTTTTATTCATTTAAAAATATTCATAGAGCATTTTTTTTTTTTTGCACAAGACACTGCATCCATCACTGGAAGCACATGAGTTAATGAGACTGATTTAGTCCTTGTGAGAAGGGCTCACCTTGGGCAGCTGAGGGACAAGGAATCCTGAGCTTGGCTCCCAAGGGCTTGGGGTTGACACCTACCTGTACCAATCCCCATCAGCTGTGTGACTCTGGGCTAATCACTAAACTTCTGTGAGCTCCAGTTTCTTCTTCTTTCATGAAATAGAGTTAATAACCTGACTCCAACTCCTCCTTCTTTCAATCAGAGCAGCTCCTGTTTTATAATATCATTCTACATGTTGGATTTGAAGAGATAGGTGTGAAGCCACTGTGTTTACACCACTGTCTCAGGGAACTCCGTTCTGAGGTGAAGGCTGTCCTCAGCACAGAGTTGTTCTGCCGCATGTCCTACTGCATCTGTTTTTTACATGCATACATTCTAGGAGAGTTGGGTTATCTTTACTCATGTGAAGAGTGATTTCTTAAAGTGTCCACCTGTACAGTGATGGGGTAGGATAGGTGTAAACCCCAGTGCCTGAAGGGCCAGGCATGCCAGTGGCTGTGGGGTTGGAGTCCACAAGGCTCCCTGTGAAGACAGAGTTTGTCTGAGTAGAGAGGTGATGGGTTGATGTTCACTCAGCTCTTACAGAAATCAGTAAAGAATGTGGAATGTAGGCCTGGTGCTGTTAGGTCTGTCACTTCACAAGAAGGCAGAAATCTGTATTTCTTCATGAATCCTTGCAATTTTATGTCTTGGGTATATTTTTTTCATGGTGTGGAACTTGTAGACACATCTGTGGGATGTAATCAGCTGTAGGGAAAACTTAAAGCTTGGAGGCCAGAAAAACTGCTGGGGCAATAATCCTCGGCAAGTTGTTTAACCTCTCTCTGACTCAGTTTCTCTGTCTGTAAAAAGTTCTAATTTTGACTCCAGTGCAGGAGTGAGAAATTTGATGTAAAACTTAGCACCAGACAAGTTAATTTTAAAATGGGTAAACATTTATTCCACTAAAGAAAATATGCAAATAGTTAATAAGCACATGAAGAGAGCCACAATATCACTAATCATTAGGGAGTCAAATGCAAGTTCAAACCACAATTAGATACAGAAGTGTTATGGTTTATAGCTAGACACCCTTTCCCCATAGTCTCATGTATGCAGAGACAGAGCTTTCGGAAGATGATTGAATCATGGGAGTTGCACAGCTGAGGTGCTGTTGGCAAGTGGAGCCTGTTAGAAGAGGTGGTCACTGGGGAATGTGACCCGGAAGTACATCTCCATCCCAGGCTCCTCCCTTTTCTCTCTGCTTCCTGGTTGCCATGAGGTGAGCAGCTTTCCTCACAGGCCCTTCTGCTATGCCACCAACTGCGTAAGGAATAAAGCTTATGAACTGTGAGTGACGTAAAGCACTCCTTTAAATTGCTAGTGTCTGTTTTTTTGTCCCCGTGTTGAGGGAAGTTACTAAGCCAACTCCACAGTGAACAGAGGACATAAAATCAAGAAATCAAATAGTATTAGTGTGAATGTGAAGAAACCACAATATACAATATATAGTTGTCTCAGATATTCTAGTGAAAATATGAATTGGTGCAGCCATTTTGGAGAACAATGCGGGGCAGGAACATAATCAAAATAGATACACACTGAAAGCCCTCAAATGTGAAGCTGGGGGAAGAATGGGGCAAGGAGGAGAGGAGGAGATGATTAAAGTGTGTTATATCCATGTAAAATTTTGCCAAAATGAACGCATTAATCTGTATAACCAATATATATTAATAAAAAAGAAGAGAAAAAAGTTAAATGTGAATTTACCATATAACCCAGCAATTCCACTCATACATATCTATACATAAGAAAATGTGTCCCCAAATTGTTGTTTGGGAATGTTTGTAGAAACATTATAGGACTCACATAAGTGGAAATGATACTATATATGGGGTCCTTTGATCTGATGATAATGGAAATTGAAAACCATGCCAAGAAGTATGAGAACACAGGGAAAGCTTTTAATTCAGAAGGAAGAAAGAAGGGGAAGGGACTTCAGCTGGAGAAGAAGAAGAGCTAAAGAAGATAGACTCTGATGGAGAGAATCAGGGTGGCCTGTGACATGGAAAGGGGCCTGCTGTTATAGGGCTGCTGGGTGGGCTAGGGTCTGGCCGATCACTGTCTTGGTGCTGGTTCTGCGAGGTGGTTCTCAAGAAGTCTTTACACTTGGGGCTGCCATCTGGTTCCCATGTGGTGGTTCCTGCTGCTTGAGGAATGGACTCATTATGGGGTGATCTACAGAGGCTCTGCTGGAATCCAGGGTCAGGTAGGTTTGGGGCAATGACTGGAGACTTTCAGGCCACCCTAGGGGCTCTGGAGCAGGTCATGGTAGAAGCTGGCAGGTGAGCGGATCCGCTGCAGATCTCAGGAATACCTGCATTACTCTTGTCTTGGTGTCCTCAGTATTGAGGGAGAACGAGCTAGGTTAAGTAAGTCTAGGGCTAAGCAGCCTCACATTGGCAGCTGTTAGACAGGCACTCCTTAAGGGATGAGCATAGCTTCCTATAGAGCGGAGCGGGGATCGGACCCAAAGTTTAAGGTAAGAAAGGAGACAGACACCATGTGAATGCCGAGCCGCTAGGCTGTATCCTGCTTTTGTTTACTCTTTGAGCATCTGTCGGCCCAAGTGAAGAGTCGGTGATTTCTGCAAAGGAAGCTCTTAAGCCCTTGTCTCAAAAACAATTCAAATGTGTGCTATGATATACAAAATGTACTAAACCCAGTGGAGTAAAAAGTAGTAAAATACTAATAATGCTAGAAAATAGATGAGCTTCAAAACTATTATGCTAAATAAAATAAGCCAGATGCAAAAGACCATGTATTATGTAATTCTACTTGTAAGAAATGTGCAGAAAAGCAAATCTGTAGAGGCAGAAAATAGATTAGGGGTTTCCTGGAGTGGGAATGGAAACAAGATTGACTAAAAATAGACACAAGAATTCTTTTTGGTGTGGTAGAAATGTTCTGAATCTAGATTGTGTTGATAGCTGTACAATTGCAAACTTACTAAAAATCTTAGAATTGTATATATAAAACCTGTCAAGTTTGTGGTAGGTAGATTATATGTCAATAGAGCTTAAAATAAAAACCAAAGCACACCTAGCCTGTATATAGTAATACTTAATAAATGCAACTCTTGTTTCTCCCGTAAGTATAGTGAAGAAAAATTACATTCCAATGAAGAAATCAGGATGCCAGACCCTTAAACAGAACCCTGGTCTTTTCCACTTTCTAGCTGTGTATCCTTCAAAACATTATTTAACCTTTTGGAGGCTCAGCCTCTTCATTCCAAAACTGAAAATAACAATAGTTATCAATATTACAATATTAATTGTAGAGTTTTTATTTTAAAGAATCAAAGGGTATCAAGCAACAAGGTGTGTAACCTATAATAAGTCTGCAGTTACTGACTGTAATACTGTCTTGCAATTCACCACCTCTTATCCACTGATTCCTAGGTTTTAGGGACAGCGGTTCTAAGAGTTCCTCTCACCACCCTGTCCCAGTTACCAGGATTTCCTCCGTAGAATCGGATCGGATTTTAGTTCTGCCTAGTAGTCTGGTCTCCTGAGCATTATCTGGCCGCAGGTTGCTAGCGGCGCACCCGGAGGTAGACAAGCAACTTTAACAGCGCTCCATGTGTTAATGGGCGTGCCGTGCCGTGCGTGCTTAATCGGAGGGGCTTGCTGCCCTTGCCTAGATGTTATCAGATGGTTTCTACCTGACTCTTGTCAGGTGAGGGAGTGAAGATCCAGAAGAGAGTATCCTTTTGCAGACTGACAAAGTGTCATGTGGGAAATTGGAGAGATTTGCACGAATCTGCTGGAAATTGATGGAAGGAGGTGATGGATGGGAAGGAGCTCACACGCTCACATTCCCATACTCAGTGAATGATCTAGATGTGAGAAAACCGCCCTCTTCGATTCTCCCTCTCACGTCCCCTCAGCCGGGAGAGGTCTGGGCATTTCTGTTATCCTAGGGCAAACACTGTGTAGTGTGATTTTGTGGCCCTCTGGATGTCAACTCGTCGTACTGTGCTGAACTGGGGGGTCCGTGCTGTTTTCAAAGAGAGCACCTGTTCACCAGCCCAATTCTGTGGTTTCCTTCTGGGAATTGGGCCCAGGGTGGCCACCTTCTTAAAACCAGGTTTTGGTGTGAAATGTCCTGATCGTTAAATATTGCTAATTAAAAGAATGTTACCCAAACAAAATACATCTACCACCCAGATCCGACCCAAGTCTAACCTGTTTCCACATGGGTTCTTCTGCATCTTGTACGTATGTTCACGCAGAAGCCAAGTGGGCCTCTGAGGGTGTAAAGGTGGAGATTCCTGATTTCGTGAAGGGTGGGCTGGATTAGCATTGAGCTCTTTCCACTTTCTTTTTAATTCCCTACAGTCAGAGGACCAGGAGTAGTATCCATGCCCAGGAGTCTAGCCGCATCCTCATTGTCCCAAACAGGCAATGTCACTGGGAGCATTTCATAATGTCTGTTATGTGTGTGTGTGAGAACCACGCCAGTGTCCCTTCGGTGACTTGCTACATTTTAATAATAATTCCAGATTTTAAAGAAGGAGGCTATTATGAGCTACAAAACTGAGAAGGGCTTTGAAAAATCAGAGCCAAATGGAATGGCCTTTGTGCTGCCTGTTCTGAATGGATGTGCTGCCCTCCTCTACGTCAGATGGAGAAGATGGTTTTGAGGAAGTACCATCAGCTGGTGCCGTGTGTTCTCTGATGACACACGTTCACTGCTGATTTCAATAGCTTCCAAGCTGACTTTGCAAACTGGAGAAGAACCTGAGAGGGAATAAAGTGATCTTTACCTACTGCTGCTTGAGATGTGTTATAAAGCTTTAAAACCAGGGATGAGATTTGAAGTTACAAAACAAGGAGTTCTTCTTACCTTTGGTCATTCATCATTGTGTGTGTGTGTGTGTGTGTGTGTGTGTGTGTGTGTGTGTGTGTCTGTTGTTTAATCACAACAAAGCCTGTGAAATTCATCTCTGCAGCCACTGCTGTCTCTCAAGTTTTTTTCCCATTTATGTTTTATTTTTAAACCTAAGGGGTGCCCTGTGTTTGGATGGCTTCACAGCCAGCCAGAGACTAGACAGAGGTTGTGTTCAAATACTTGAAACTAATAAGGCTTCCTTGGAACTGTGTATGCATAGAAGAGCATTTTAAAAATTCAGAACTTTCTCAGAGCTGCTCGGGCTTTGAATCCCTACTCTGCTCTTTCCTGTGGGCTGTGAATAAGCACTCAGCCTCAAGAACAGCAAGAGTGTGTGAACAGCTTGAGCCTCAGCCAGGAAGTTGCCTGTCTTGGAACTGGCCCTCCCTGCTGGCTGCCTGGGAATTAGCACTTCCCCAAATCACCTCTGCACTTGGCGGGCATCTCCTGGTCTTTCAAGTCCAGGGAGTCCCATTTCCTCAGCTCAGAATCCAAGCTTTCTCGGCCCTCTTAGACTGTGGCATGGGAACCAAGCCTGAGAGCCAGTGGGCCCCGGGCAGTCTCAGGTGAGTCAGCAGCAGGTACATACTGTTCTGACCTGGACTTCCACAGGATTTCAGGTTTAATTATCTCTCAGATTGCTACATGCTGCTTGTTCATTTCCAGAGTCGCTAAACTGGTTGATTTTTAAAATTTTGTCCAGCCTTATAGACATTTTGGAGGGAGAGGATTTGTCCATTTCCTCACCCGTCTACTGTTAAAACTCCTATGACTTGGGCCAGGGATTTAGTCCAGTGGTTTCGCAGCCTGCTGCTCAAGCACAAGGACCCGAGTTCGATCCCCAGTACAAAAAAAACCACAAAAAACCTCGTATGACTATGGTCTGTACATATGTGGAATACCGCCTGGCCACTGGAGAAGATGACTCAGATCCATATTCATTGACTGTAAAAGGTTTTTCTAACAGACTAAGTGAAAACAAACAGCCTTCCAAAATGACAAGAGTCTCAGTGTGTCAGCAAGTCCAGGGATATGTGTGCCGTGCAGTTACAAAGGCTGGAGAGACTTTCACCAAGGCACTAATAGTAGGTGGCTCTTGTTTCTCTTTGCACTTTTTTCAATATTCTACATGTTCGTGGGCTATTTTACAATTTAAAAAGCCATGTGATTGTGCTTATTTAGAAGGAGGCAGGCAGGCAGGGAAGAGGGAAGGAGGGGGAGAGGGAGGAGGTGGTGGCGGGCTGACAGACTGCTCAGGGATGGCTGTTACTTGGATCAGCCTCTGGTTTCACACCCCTGGGCTCACACACTTGACAGGACTGCTGTCAGACTCCTATGATGCTGTCCTCTTTTCCTATTACTTTAAGGGCGGGATCTGCCTGTCAAGGCAGAGTCTGCACTGTGAAGGATCGTCCTTTACACCTCCCTCTCTCCCGTGCCCTGCACCCTGTTTATCACTAAGCTTTGTTACCTCTTCCCTTGTAATAACCAGCCTGCACCCCTCTGCCTGTCTACACCGCCTACCCTAGGATGTTTGTCCTCTCTTTTCCACATCCTTCAAGGCCATCTAGCCAGCTACCATAGTTTGGGGCTTGTATCCTTTGAATCCCTTTCTTTCTATTGCAGTCAGCCCAATCTTTTTTTTATTCCCAGCCTTTCCAAAATGTAAATCTAACCATATGATTCCCTAGATTTCCAGCCTTAACTAGATTTCCATTGTCCAGCGGTGAAGTCATTGGTCTTGAACTTGGTCTCTAGACGCTTGATGGCTATGCAGTGGTTAAGGCACCAATTCCGAAGTTCACATCCTAGTTTTCTCCTCACTAGTTCCACAACCTTGAGCAAGGTTCCTGATCCCATTTTTTCCTTCTGTGAAATGGGGATGCTGATAATATTTATTTGTATGACTTTGAAAAGATGAAATGGATATATATGCACATATAATCGCTGAGTTTCTGGCCCAGTATATGCCCAAAAAATGTTAGCTTTTCTGATGACCGCTCTTCTACAACTTCCCATTGTTTACCCCGTGGTCCAGAAACAACATGGTCTTCTAAAGCACTTTGGTCTCCTGAACTTCTGTGATTCCCATTAATGCTCTTCTTCTTCTTGCCTAATGCTCTTATCTTCTCTACCTTAAGATACCCCTACATTTCAGGAATGAAAAAGTCCCCCATTCTTGACCCCAGCCACTCTGCGCCTGTGTTCATGAATACGCATTATGAATGTCTGCTAACCAGGCTTTCCTCTCTGCTAGACTGGCGCACCCTAAGGCAGGGGCTTGTGATTGTTTATCACGATGCCCATTAAGTGCACGATACACAGTTGGCATGCAGTAAGAATTTCCTAATAGTAAGTCCCTGATTTACAAACTAGTTCCATTCCAGGAGAACATCCAGATTTGTCCCTAAGTCTGACAAAGGAAGACTTACATGCCTTGACACAAATATACAATGTGAAGCATAAAATAACTACACACACAAATAATGTAAAGAAACTATTTTTTGTAAATGAACTATTACTCCTTTTATGGTTACCTTAAAATGGTGGCACGGTACAGTATAACAACTGGAACCTAGGGGCTTGCATGGCGTGAACTGACAGGAAGTGAGTTCCTAACTGGAGGAGGGAGGGTAGGGGAGATGGTGGAGCAATGTCTACTGTGTTTTCACTTCTGTTCAATCTTTCAGTTATTTTCACTTTTGTTTCCATGGTTATTGCTTTGTGCTTCCTAGCAGTCTCCTCCATATCACCGCTGCTTTTCCTCTTGCTTGGGACATCCTGGGCTCTGATTGGGCACTGTATTACTGTATGCATTTGCACTGTATGGAAAGCACACAGCAGCACAACTGTGACAGTGTCCGGCAGACATGAGAGCTACTTCCCGTGGTTTGTTTGCATCTACAAATGTTCCTAATGTGAGGTCCATTTGTATCTGTGAAAGTTCATACCTCCAATGGTTGTACGTGGAGACTTACTGTAGGTGAAAACAGGAGCAGACTCCATCCTTGGAGACTCCATGAGCACTGAGGTCAGTTTCTGTTTGCATCTCTTCTTCCTGCCTAAGAATCACCTCTTGTGTAGTTGGACAGTTATTATGGCTTGAGTCTTGATGTACCCCCAAAGCCTCATACAGTCGTAGGTAGTCTCCAAGAGATGGAAAGAAACCTTCCAAACAGATTCGAGTTACTTGGAGCGTGAGAACTGATTCTCTCCAGCCTGGTGGTGGTTCTCCCACTTGTGTTCATGGATGCCTGGCCTTGCCCCCACTTTGGGTGTTTCTCAGCTGAGCAGGGAGACAGAGTGCCTCTCTGGCCAAGCTCCCAGGATGAGCTAGCCTTCCCAAGTCTCATAGGCATGGACCACCCAGCATGTGCTTTGTGTCTGGCTCCTTCTCGGCAATGGGAGTGGATGAGCTCCGCGCAGTCCACTGTGCGCTTGTACCTGAGTTTGCTCTTCGCTGTTGACATGAACAAATCCTTTGGATAAGCCAGACACTGTCATAGTGCTTGGCGTGTATCACCTCCCTTGATGTTGCACAGGGACCATGACACATCTTCCTTTCATAGATAAGGCTCAGGGGATTTAAGGGATCTGCTTCAAGTCACAGAGCCATGAGGAAATGGGGACAGAACTCTCAAAACTCTCATTTAGTTCTGGCTCCCAAGCTTGTGCTCCCTAGTCAGGGCAAGAGCTGAGTGTGCTGTGAGAATTAGATGAAATCAGGTTTGTTCTCAGGGTTGCCTAAGGCTGCAGAAAGGAGTCTCCATGGGAACTCTCATTTTCCTGATGTTCCATCACAACAAGTCTTCTCCCTTCCTCGGCATCAGGTTCCTGGCCATGCATGCCTTCCTGGAGTTGCCTCTGCTTTCCCTGGGACCCAGGCCTATGCCCTTCCACCTCAGCAGGAGGCTGCTCTCTCTGGACCTTGCCTGAGTGCCAAAGCTGCTTAATGATGTCTTCCTTCTCCTTCTGGGGACTGATCTTTGATGAAGGAGTCAGACTCAGCCCTGTCTGGCTGTGTGGCTTCTTCCCACTCTCAGCTGGTGGGGTTTTCTAAGGAAACACCAGCTGCTGAAGACTGCTCTCCCCATGAGTGTAGGCTGGTTGCTGTGTGTCACCTCATTCCTTGGTGATGGACGATTCTCCGACTGGGTGAGCTGGGGTGGGGCTGCCTTTGGCAGAGCACAGGGACCTTTCTGGAAATGGACTGAAGGTCATGGCTTGGAGCAGTGGAGGTCCAATGACCGGGAGCTCAAGGCTTTCCCAGAAACCCACTAGGTTTTTGTTTGTTGTTAATAAATTCACCCTCTGAATTCATATCTTTGCTCTGTGCAGCTTTCCTTCTAAACAAAGTATTCGAGCCTTTCCCCTGGGGCTGTGAACTAATCCATTATGTTTGGATAAGACGTAGACAATGGTAAATGCCCCCTTGCAGGCTGGAATATTAAATAAATAATCTGAGCTCTGTTTGGGTCTGTGGCTCCATGCATAAGGTAATTGGTAAGCGGCTTTGGCCTTCCTTCTCCAGTGCAAATGAAAAGAATAAGTAAAAGCAAAAAGGATGGTGGCTGAACCTTTTTGAATGCTGTATTAGGAAACAGTAGGACAGGCAGCCTGTGGCTGTCATTTAACTCCTGAGGGCTGATGTCCTCTAGCAACTTCTGATCGCCTAGAAAGACCAGCATTTGCACTGTTCCCACAGCTGATCCTACCCACCCAGAGTAAGCTGCAGGTGCAATAAATTGTGCCTTGTTCATCATAGTATCCCCAGAGCCCATAAGTGTTAGCTCATAATAGGCATTTAATAAATATTTCTCCAATGTTTGTAGAATCGTTAATTAGCAGTATAAAAGTAATTTGGATAGGGAGCTATTGGAATCGAGTCTCAAGATCATAGGCTAAAAAGATGAGGGAAACCACTGCCCCTGGTGACTTCTTTTTTTTGTTTGTTTGTTTTTTGTTTTTATTTTTTTTTTTTACCCCTGGTGACTTCTAAGGCCTGCCAGATTTGCTTACCGATCCCAGCAACTCACTTTGCATGGTCCAGGTGTCTAAGCTCTGTGGCTGCCACCTGCCTTCTGCCACAAGCCACTCTTGGTGCCCAAAGGCCCATCAATTCCAGGTCGTCTCCTCTCTTATAAAGCACTCAGATTGAGGCATAGTGGTACTGGTGCCTCTGCCTTTTGGGGACAGTCACCCAAATCCAGTGTCTGGACCCTGTGAGGCCTGTGAGGGGAGGAAGCCGCAGATCTTTACAAAGAAGCCCAGGCCCACTGTCAGCTGCCGTTTCCTCCTGCTGGCCCCAGCATGGCCTGGTACAACACAATGTACACAAAATTACAATGTTATCACACAGGCTGGAGCCTACAGCGAGGACAGTGCTCAGGAAGGGGCACCCCAGGGGCAGCGAGGTACAAAGGGCTTTCCGAGGCTGCAGCCACATGGATTTATACTTTTAGCAGAGGGGGGCTGAAATACAATTTTCAGTGAAGATTGCATTATGGATTATTGCTTGAGAAAGCTTTGGTGGAGGACTAAGGTGAGTCTTTTTTTCCAGAGGGGGCTTTCTGCTTTGCGGGGTGGAGGAAACTGGGGTGGGGGTGGGCTGCTGCTGCTTCTATTTTCTGAAGCTGACTTGGGATGCTGTAGTGATAATGTGTGATGGTTTCCTAAGCAAATCTTCATTGCCTCTGTGTGTGTGTGTGTGTGTGTGTGTGTGTGTGTGTGTGTTCTTTGAACAGGTCAGACCCCATTTGGCAGGCAGAGCAGATGCTCTTACTACTGTTTTACACATGTGGAGACTGAAACTCAGGGTGGACAAATGGTTGTGCCCTCACAATTAGCAGATGTTATTATGAAGTTCAGATTCTCCCATATAGTTTATCATGCCTTGTTCCGGTTGCTCCTTTCTGCTTGGGTCATGTCTCCTCTTGCAACATTATTTTCTTCTCTTAGCCTAAGCTCCCTCTGTGGTCCACTAGTCCACCTTCCATGTGTGGCATTTGTCAGAGCCTCTGCACTTTGCATGTGCTGTTCCTTCCTGTGCAGTCTGCTTCCTCCTGCGCCTGTTTCTTCCCTGTCCTCCAAACCTTGCCTTGTACAGAAAACCTTCATTGAGCTGTCAGGTGTGGTTGCTCTGCCCTGTGTATGTGGTACCATGGGCCATGAACCCACTTCTAGCCTAGCTCTTTGTACCAAAATGGCCCATTAATTCCTCTGTCACATTAGACAGCGGTTCTTTGTGGGGGGGAACTGGTGTACTGAGTTGCTTCACTGACTCCACAAGTGAGAGGGGATAAAAGGTGTGGGAGGACGAGGTTCAGGGTCTAGCTCCCATAAGATCCTAGCTACACATGACCCAAGCCCACAGTGGGAAGGGCAATGGCACATGGCCATGCCACCCACCTCCAATCATCTTAGAAGCCACTTTCCTGCCACCTCCAATGTTTCCTCTTCCACTTAAGGTGTTACTTGGTACCTGGTCACACCATCTCCTCATCCCAAACTGGGGGAGAAGGTGCTAGATAAAATGAGATAGGGTGGTAAAGTATAAAGGCATAAATAGCATTGACAATCCTTGCTAGCATTATATAAAAGTTTCCAAGGCACTACTGATGAGTGAGTGATAGCATTTCATCTGTGAAACATTCAACGCCCTTGCACCTTTGACAAACTGTGGGATCTGGACTTCAGGAAGTCTTGTCTTCCTCACCCAAATAGGCAGAAAGTAAAATGCTGGATTCAGAAATAGTAGCGATTGCGTGCTTGGGAGACATCGTGTTCCTTCTCAATGCAAGAGTTTCAAGTATAGTCATGATGTTAGTTTGGGAGCATCATGAAGTCAGTTATGGGACAGTGTTGGCTGGATCCCTGCTCTGTGCTGGGCATTACTGGAAGCACTCCTTGATGCTGGCTCTTTCTCTCCAATGCCAGGCCTGTAGCTGGCTCCACGTGTTTGCTCATTCTAAGAACCTGATCTGTGATGCTTGCACCAGTTATGAAGAGGTTGGCACTCGGCCTCGGGTCATCCTTTTGTACTCAGCTCAGTGAATTAGGTAGGAGCTGGGTCAAATCCCTGGTTTTGCTTGCATGCAGGTTCCCTCTTCAGCTCTGCCAATAGGGGGTGCTAGAGAGAGAGAGATGCCACGGTGGATGGGGAAAGACAGGATTTAGCCTTGTTAGCTTCCTGTTCCTCTCAGGGTTTACTAGAATGGGTTTCTCAGCTTTGGCATTGTTGGCATTTTGGACTGGATCACTCTTGGTTGGAATATGGGTATGTTTCTTCCCAGGCTGCACTTTCCAAGCCCTTGCACAGGCAGCTGTGGCACCTCCTTTAGGCAGTGGCAGCACCAGCTTGCAGGTGGCACTACCTTGACAGCCCCTGGGGGCTCCTCTGGGCTCAGAGGCACCAGTCCAGCTAGCTGTCTGCTGCCCCACTTTGGTAATCTGGGCCTCACACCACTCACCAACGGGGCTCTGCCTCTAAGTCTCTCCTTCGTTCCTTCAGCTTAGGGGGTTAGCTCTTTTTCGCAGTTACCATGTTCATGATGCTTTACTTTTCAATTTTTCAGTTACTTAGCTAATAATTTTTTACCTCCGACACAATTTTATATTAAAGTCTCCATGTTACAATAACCGGGATAGCTGATGCGATGTTCTTTCTCCTTTTCCCTCTCTTCCTCACCCTCCTCTCCTCTTTCTTTCCATTTTCTTCTTCACTCCCTTTCTCTTTTAGAGCACGGACAAATATCACCCTTTTCTGTCGCTGTCCTGGACTGTACCAGGCAGGACTCCCAGTGCTTGGATCAGATAGAGCCTCGGCTGGGGGACCCTGCATGTGTGTTTGTGTATCCTGCAGAACTGTAGGCTCCCGTGCGCAGGACCTCGTGACATCCATGTCTGCACACCTAGTGCAGAGCTAGTGAGTGAGTGAGTGAGTGAGTGGGGAACTGCAAGACACAGGCCTCCTGACCCACGCAGGCTGATCTCTTCTCTGTCTGCCTGGACTGCAGACACCGTGGGAAGAAGAGGAAATCCGAGAAGTGAGGCCCGGCTGCAGAGGCTGGGAGATGTGGAGTGTGGATGCTCTGCAGAACCAGGAATGTGCAGCCATTCTTAGGGGAAGGCCTGTGGTCCTGATGTAGGGAGCTGCATTGCCAGAGACCCCCTGGGAAGGGAAGAGCCCTTGGTCAGCTGGAGCGCACGGTGAGGCCCTCCGGGAGACACTGTGCTGTGAAACCCACGGGAGGGGTGGATACAGAGAGCGACGCTCCTGCAGTCCTGACAGCTCTATTTGCAGGGAGCGGATCCTTTTTGTAGAAGAAGATGAATACTCTCTGCTATAGACAATGGGGACCGAAGAGAGGTGAGAACAGGAAAGAATAGGAGCCGAACAATCATCCCACATCACAGTTCCAGGTTGAATGGTTCAGCTTCAGCTCTCTTTTCTTTTTTTTTTTCTAATTATCTCAGAGTTTTTCAGATTTTGATGTATTTTTGAGATATGAAAGATAATGAAACTATCTGTTTAGGTTGTTCAGAGACTTGTGTGGCGGGGCTGACATCAGCGTGGAGAATTCAGCTGGTTGTGCTCCAGGAGGGCACGAGAGTCCATTATAGTTCTTAAAAGACAGACAAGAGCGAAAGGCGGGTGTGACTTACACATCACCTTCTGCAGGGTGGGTAATGATACCCACTTTCCTTTAGGTCAGGGCCTTTTGGAAGAGCCAATAAGAGGAAGGATGTGGAAGTACTTGGCATGCCACTGAGTGCCTCTCACACCCATGTACTCATTCAGCCTACACGTGTTCAACTTCTGCCACAATCGGGCAAATGAGCAGCTGCCTAGGTACAGCCATAAAGAAGTCCTGGTTTCTGTCATTCAGATCTCTAGCCCAACAGACAGGCAAGCATTGGCAAACACAGTTGCTGTGCTATGTGAGGAGGTTAACATCACTTACAAGGGCTTGTTGCTAAGATTCTGTTTGGTAAGTGGATTTTGTCCTAATGGCTGCCAAGTTAATACTTTTGTTTTTTTCTCAAAGAGTCCTTACAGGCACGTCCCTGTGCTCAGAAGGATCATCTTTGGAACCAAAAGATGACACTTCAGGCTCACACTGTGCCAGTTGAGGACCATGCATTTGGGCCAGTCACTTGTTCCCTTACCTTTACCTGACTCCTTCTGTCTGACTCAGAAGGTTCCTGATAACCATAGCAGCTAACAGATGGTAAAGTGCTTTTAAACCTGCAACTCCCTGCTCATATGTTGTGGATCTTTTATTATTAAGAATAACAGAAGAGCTGGATATAGGGGTACATACCTGTAACCCCAGCTATTTGGGAGGCTGAGGTAGGATGACAGCCAGCTCAAAGCCAGCCTAGGTAACTTCCGGAGACTCTGAAAAAAAAAAAAAAGAGTAGCAGGAGTGTTATGTCTTATATCTAGATGTCTTCCAGAGCCTCATATGTTCATAGGTGGGGCTTTTGAGAATGACTGGATCATGGATGTGTGATACTGGACCCATCCACTGATTGGTTTAGCATAGTTCTAGGTGTGGATGATGGATTTACTGAGAGAAGACCCACCCTGGGTGTGGGTGGCACCAGCCCATAGACTTCTAGCCTGGATGAAATAAGAAGGGAAAGAAGAATGAAAGTGCTATTATCTTGCCTGCCATGCCATGGACTGTTTCTCCTCTGCCATGCTGCCCTGCCTTGAAGTCAGCCAACTATGGACTGAAACCTCTACAAACTGTGAGCCAAAATACACCTTTCCTCCTCTAACCTGTGAATGTTGGGTATTTTGTCCCAGCAATGAGAAAAGTAACTCATACAAGGAGGAATTGGCAACATTGCCTTCCATGGATAATACTATGAATGACTATTAGGAAGAAGGGAATGGGAAGTAACCTGTATAGTAATGAAACAGTATGTGTTGACTCTGTGGTAAGCATATGCACCATGGAGTCTGTGGGATACTAGTGACAGCTCTGTGTCACAGGGTAGATATTATTATCCCCATCTTACAGAGAAGTAGACTGAGAGGCAGAGATTTTCGCACATTTTCTGGAGGAACCAGGGAGTTCTGGAAGAGCCAGGAGCTGGCCAAGAGGAAGCCTTCTGCTTGATGTGGCAACAGTGATGTCTTTCTTCAGACTTCACTTCCTTGGACTGCATGGCTTTGTTTGGGAATACAGCCTCACCGGGACATCTCTCTTGACCCTCTCTCTGATGCAGAAGTGGAGGAATATAGTAGGGATCTTATCAGGCAAACACTTGCTCAGGAATGAGTCCCTCCCGTACAGGGAGAGGAATCCAGAGAGGATGAGAATTCACCATGCAGGCTGGTGGGTATAGTATGAGAATTTCTCTTCCTGTGTGCATTCTGGTCACTGCATCTCTGGGTAAGACAGAATCAAGGAGGAAGATACTGCTTGTGCCATGTGTTTACTAATGCGGCTAATCTTCTGCTCCTCCTGCACCCCTTTCATATTTTGAATCACTTTCATCCCCAGTTCCTGAGTTCCATGCCTTTTCAGATCCTGTTCCATCTCCCTGATATGTTCTCTTGTTTTATTAACTCTTAAGTCCTGCTAGCTTTTCAGAACCTGAAGAAATGACTTGGTTGTTTCCTTTCATAGTCCTCCTTTCACTGTTTATCTTCTGGACCAGAACAAACTCTCTGGGAAAGGGGCTGCAAATACAGCCCTGCTTTATCCTCAGTATCATAGGGGACATGCAGGAACCACTTGCCAAACAGATGCACACATCAGTGAAGGAGATGTTCAGGCAGTGTTTCAGCCAAGCTGCCCAGACTCAGCGATTTGGTCAGGGCTTGCAGACTCAGGGCAGCTGCTGCAGCAGCACTGCAGCAATGGCTGTCCATGAAGCTTCATTTTCTTCTGTACAAATTACCAAGGTAACTGATGCTTCTTCAGGTTGACTCAGAGAGGCCTGCTTAGCAAAACGTCTGCCCTTGTTCCAGAGCTAGTGAAGTTGGCCTCTCACTTCAGCCCTCACTTTGGTTTTCTCTCTCTCTCTCTTTTTTTTTTTTTAAAGCTTCACAGGTGTTTGTATTTTACCTGAAGGCAAATTCATTGCCTTGGAGAATATAAGTCCAAGAAGAAATCCCTTTGGGCACTGTGCCACATTTTATCTGTGCTCTTGGTCTCATTTTAGCCTCTTATGGAGTTGTTTTGAGGAAAGTAGTGCTCTGTGGGGAAAAGCTTGGCTGTGAACAGGGGATGGAAAAGACTGCACAGGTGCTTTCCTCAGAGGAAGGGGACACATCCTTCACTGGTGTGTTCTACAGTGATTGCTTTGGGGATTTGTAGTTTCACAAAACCTGTGAGAATTTCACCTGAGGACTTCCAGGTCCTAGTGCTTTGGGTCTATGTAGAGACATAGCTGGAAGTACCTGGACCTGTCAGTCAGGCTTCCCTGAGTTTGAATTTTGGCTCTGTAACTTCCAGGCTGGTAAATCTGGGTTAGTTTATTAGCCTCTCTGAGGTTCTCTTTCTTCATCTGTAAAAGGCGGACACCGCTTATTTTGCAGGGATTCATACGAGATGATTCATTAGAGATGATGCATCTAAAATGGCGGACACAGACAGCTTTCAACAAATGGATGCTAGTGTGGTCACTGGCTCTTCCTCTTTTTTCTTTGAGTAACCATAAAAATTTACCCTGAGGAATATTTAAACTTTCTTTGTGGCTCAAAGCATCACTAGTGAGAAACTGACCGAGTAGCCCTATAAAAATTGCTGTTTCTGTTTCTATTATCTTTTACAGTAGCTGCCTTGATTTCCAAATAAAGATGTGGTGTTTTAAGATTAAACCCATATTTATTTGTAAATGTCTGTCAAATGTGAGTGGGGTTGGGAGGGGAGTCAAGAAGGAGGCTTTGCGGGTACAAAGCACCTCCTCCTTGTAGCTGTGAGTACGCACGTATGTGAGGCTGTTGGCTTTAACAGTCTAGTGTGACTTAAGGTTTGCAGGTGCTGTTTTGCCCTGGGGAGCTACTCGAGCTGTGGCAGGTTGGTGGTTCAGGGCCGGAGTATGACTCTTGTCAAATTTCAGATCCCAAGCCCTGCGTGAACCTGGTTTAGTATTCGGGAAATGTATCCATAGCAGCTGCTGTTAGGGTAACTATCACGAAGACTAGCAGTTGATGGCTTCTTTCCTGCTATGTGTTGCCCCTAAACAGTCTCAAAAATAGTGCCCCCTTCATTACTCATTTGTCAGAGAGAAAAGTCATCTTGTTCTCTGCAGATACCAGCCCTCCTGCCTCCCTTGGCCATAATTGTGTGATCATAGGACCTATGTTCTTCCCCTTCTTGGAGGCAGCCACTGTTAGAATCTCTTGCTCATGTCTGTTTATTCATAAGACTTTTAATTCTTGGTGCTTACTGTCTGCTAATGAGAGAGAGAAGGAGAGGGAGAGGGAGTGAAAGAGATGGACAGAGACAGACAGAGACAGAGAGAGAGACAGACAGAGTTACTAAGTAGGCAAATAGACAAGATCTTGCGTCTTAGTGAGGAGTACTGTGGAGAAAACTAAGGAGGTTATAGGACGGAGGTTGAGGGGTAGAGCTGCTACTCTTGTAGAATGACCAGGGAGAGCTGTTTGTGGAGATGATATTTAAGCTGAGTTCTCTGAGAAGTGGCAGCCATGTGAAGAATGTGGAGGGAGAATCATCCAGGCAGCAGGTCCCTTGCACCTCAGCCCTGATCCAGGAGAGGTTGTGGTCTGATGACCAGAAGGAAGCTTTTTTTTTAGGTACCGGGGATCGAACTCGAGTCCTTGCGCTTGCACAGCAGGGGGTGAAACCACTGAGCTAAATCCCCAGCCCGAGAAGGAAGCTTTATGGCCTGAGTGCCAGGGGCCTCAGGTGAAGTTGGAGAGGCAGGTAGAATCCAAGTCATGCAGGACTTTTTTAATGCCTCATGCGCCTTTACATGCCAGTGTGTTCTCAGAGAATGCAAGCCATTAGAGGTTTAAGCAGAGGGGTCTGGTTTGATGTGTTTCAGAGGTCACACTGGCTGCTGTGGGGCAGGAGTGGGAAGGGAGACCAGGTGGGCCAAGTCATCAGGCATGGCCCCTGAGGCGAGGGCATGTGTGGCTAGCGATGCAGGCAGGTGTTGCAGATGCCAGGTCAGACTGCAAACCTAGGCTCAGGAGTCTTATCTGTGTGGATGTGAGACCATTCTGTTGACTGATGACTCTGTAATTCTTCCCCTGGCTTCTTGAACTTGGCTATCTATTTGTCATTGGGAGCAAAAGTAGTGGTGATGTCTTTGGCATTTCAGACTATCCTTTTGTCTTGAGCTTTAGTAAGCATTAGAGAAAGATTGTGGGTTTCAGACTGAGACAGAATTCAGTTGAAATCCTTACTTCAACACATATTAGATAGTAGTTTATTAATTTATTATCTCCAATCCTGAACTTCCTTGGCTGTAAAATAAACTTAATAATAAAACCTGCTGGCGAGTTTTTACTGACAGGTCAATGAGACAGTATTTATGAAAATATCTAGTGTATAGTATAGTAGGCTCTCAATGAAAATTATTTCCTTTGGCTATGTTTCCAGAAATGAGAATGCTAGATCATCTGAGTTTTTGAGAAACCCCTATCTTGCCTTGCATAAGGACTGTATAACCCCCCATTCCCATCAACAGGGTACAAAAGTCCTTTTCTCTGCCCTCTCTTTGAGACTTGTTATCTCTTGTCATTTTGTAACAGCGATGCTAACAGATATGTGGTGATTCTTGGTTCATTCACTGCAGCATTATTCCCTATCACTAAGATATGGAAATGATCTAAGTGACCATAGATGGATGATTAGATAAAGAAATTGTGATACACACACCCCCAACCTTATTCAGTGTGAAAAAGAAAGAAGCCTTGCCATTAGTGACAACATGGATATGGATGAACCTAGAGGGCATTAGGGAAGGTTAAACAAGCCAGCCGCTGAAAGACAGATACTGCATGATCTCATTACATATGGAATCTAGAAACAGAGTGGAGAGATGGGTACAGGGCTACAGAGATAGAGGATAGGAAGGAGATTTCAGTTGAAAAGTAGAGACTTCCAGACATATGAAAAAGTCTAGAGATCTAATGTACCACATGAGGACTATAGTTAACTATATTTTATACTGAAAATATATAGAAGCATGTGTATTTCTTAACTGTATACAGTGAAGTAAATTAATAAAAAAGAGGCAAAGTTCTTTGGCTTTGACTCTGAATCCTGTCTCCAGCTTTCTGGCTTCCTGGACTGGAGGCAGAGGTCAGATACTTTCCCTGCAAGCCCTTGTGTCTGTGAAGCTGGAGATCAACACTACACCAAGAGACCGTGGGAAGATTTGACTTCCTGTTACCTTCTTTGCTAAAACCCTGAATGATTATGGATAAGCTTTTTCCCTTCCATCTGTAAAATGAGGCTGGTCTAAGTAACCATATTATATAGCAGCATGACTTCATGTGACACCACTGATTTTATTTTTTTCATCTTTTTCTTATTTTCTTTTTAATTCTTTTCTTTTTTATTAGCATATGCTTGTGAGACATAATAAAAACATTCATGGTATAGAAGTGGTATATACACATATGCTATATATATGTCCTATAGATATGCACATATATCCTCCGTTTTGCTCCTTAATTACCCTTTGGGTTTCTCACATAAGAGAAACTGCAATATTTAAACATGTGAGACACCCCTAACTTTAGCCACCGCCATGATCAGCATCAGCTACTGAGCAGTAAGTGTGCTCCACACAATGTCCTCCACGCCCGATCCACATCTTCATATTTCATCTTTGGGACATTCCTCTGAGGGTATGAGGGTGGGTACTGTCTCTGTCCCCTTTTTACAGTATAGAAACTCAGCCCCAGAAATGAAGCATCCTGTCTTACCGAGAGCTACAGCCAGATTCTATGCAGTTCAGTTCAGCAAGAAGCTCTGGGAGCTCCAGATGTGCCAGGTCCTTGACAGGGTGCTGCAGCTGAGGTGTGGACACTGCTCTTGGGAAGCCCGCGGCGTGTGGCTGGGAGCTGCCAGAGTCTCATCGTTCCTGCATTGTCCTGAAGAGACTGGCTGCAGTGGAATTCCTTGGCCTGCGAAGCAAGTTTGGGCTGGTGGTGTTGTGGAGCTTGACACAACCGTTTTGGATTCGGCAAGTGGAAAAGGCCCTGTCCCCTTCTGCATGCTCATACGCTTCCCATCCACAGCACCACGCTCACTGCCTCTGCTCATGCTCTTCCTCGGTAGCACTGATTCTCATTCTTTACAGGTTTCCTTCTTTTCCTTATCACTTCTGCTTTCTTGGTGTTTGTTACAGAAAGCAGGTTCAGCCAAACAGAAGGAGTTTTATGTGAAGAGAAGGCAGATGAGAACAGCAAGAAAGGCTTTGTCTTTGTGGGCTGTCAGCACACGGTGTGAAGAGAGTACCTGCAGAACAGCACATTTGTGTTCTCATTCTGGCTCTGCTGTTGACAGTGGGGTGACCCTAGGCATGCTCCCTAACCTGGCTGAGCCTAAAAGTCTTTCCAATAAAACACTGCCACTGATGCGGGCAGAATCAGAGAACTTAGATTTAGTGCTCACTGGCTGTGTGTGACCTAGTACAAGTGGCTTGGCCTCACGGTTTGTTTATGTAAAACGAGGTCATACACGAGAGTTGTTATAAAGATTAAGTTACATAATCCACATAAGGTGCCTGGCACCATGCCTGGCGTATCATAAGCTCTTTATAAATCTTAGCTATTAGTAATGACCATGCCAGTTAACAGGCTTAATGGATATAAAAGCATTTTGCAAACTGTAAAGCACTGTACAAGTGTTAGTTATTGCTGTATTTTGGTAATGGTGATTATTTTGAAATAAGGGAGAAAGGGCTTTTGATCATCTTTACTTGGCAAGTCATTTTTTTAAAATTTGGGTTTTATATTTATCTCCCTCAATAACATGCTATTAATATTATATGAACTCCTTCCATGGCATTATTGTTCCTGAATCTGGGGTATCAAAGGCCATCCATGCCTTTCTATACACAGAAATGGGAAATCAGCCAAAAGGCTAAGTAATTTCATTTTACCTTCTGCTTTTCTCATTGAACTTCATAGTCCCCATCTAAATGAACTGACTGGCTGAGCTTTGAATTCTTTCATCCGTAGCTCCAGCAAGCCCGTGTACATTGTGATTAAAATGCACTGACCCTCCTTACAGAAATAAAAATGCAACTAAATGGAAGGGAAGAATTAAGTGGGAAGAAAGCGGCAAGGAGCAGAATGTTCTGTGAAGGCATTACCTTATTTGTATGGTGAAAATCTGGCTGTATAGAAGAACACACAAGCAGATGTATGGGTAGGGAGAAACCTTGGTAGAAAGGATCCGGGTTGGCCAGGCAGTGGTTCTCTTTTGTTTTGGAGCGAGCAGTCTTTCTTGAAGAAGGTAAATAAAATGAAACCCTTTGAAATTTTGGTAATAGAAAGAAATAATAATAGCTTAGAGGACAGCTGTGTTATTTCTGGCTCTTATTCTAGGTAGTTTTGTGTTCCAAGGAAGGGGATTTTGACCTGCTTTATATTGGATCCACACAGTAATAAGCACTGTTATTGCTGCCTCCTCTGCTAGGGCTCCAGGTGCGGCGGCTTCCATCCTCCCAGTGTGGGAAACAGCTCTGGATGCCAAAAGAGGTCTCAGAACTGTCTGGGTGGACCTCATCTTTCATGCCAGAGAGCTCCTGGTGGCAAATATTTCCAGAAGCCCCCAGAAACAAAGCAGTTATCAGCCAATTTGAACGGAATACCTGCTGCTGTGTGGAGTGATCTTTTGAAACATCTTATGGTGGTTTAAGGTGCATAAGTGAGGTGGAAAGCCAGACAGTTCCACATAAATCCCTCATCTCTCTTTGGGTGTGAAATCTTCAGGCGTCTTCTTTTCTGCCACAGATAACAATTACCAGTGTGTTAGAGACTGTATCAATTAAACATTTCTGCCAATAAGACATTCATGGGTATCCTGTGGTGTACGTGTGTACAGACTGCTAGTTGTTAACAGTTCCGTGTTGCTACCCTGAAAGTCTCACTCCTCAAACTTCAGCATGCTTTAGAATTTTCTGGAGCACTTATGAAAACTCAGATTGCTGAGCTCCACCCCAGAGGTCCTGACTCAGTGGGTCCAGTTGGAAACGGTGAGAATTTACATTTCCAAGTTGCCTGGGTGTTGCTAATGCCACAGGTCCAGGGAGCCCTCGAGAACCCCTGCCTTAGAGACCCTCCGGCTTACACAGCAAGAGGTGCAGATGACTAGTTCTTGTAAAAACCAGACTTTGAGAAGTATTAAGATGGGCATAAAGCAAGTGCTCTTGCTGCAGACAGAAGGGAGCAACAAATGCACAGTGGGGAAATCAAGACAGGTAGAGAGATGGGGGCCTTAGAAGGAAGGGCCGGAAGTGGGAGGAGGAAGTCCGCAGGTGATGTAACACTGGAAGGAAGTTTCCATGAAATACCCAAGGTTAGGGGCCAGAGGAAGATGTGCAGAGGTTACCTGCATTTCTTTTCTTCCCTGACTCAGTGCAGTGGAAGGGAGCAACGGTTTGATCTGAAGAAATCTCCTCTCCCTTTGTATTGCAGAGCTCTGGTTTGACTCTCCTAGGGGGCAGGAATGAGACTGAAATTTAATAGCAGTGCCCATCTCCTCTAGATCAAGGCTGAAGAGAATCCATTTCTTGCAGAAACAAAAAACCATCACTCCATTCCCCAGGGAACCTCAAAGAAATTAAAAATGGAATTAACAGTTCATCTGGAAACCTTCTTTTTAAAAATCATATGCTTAGCTCACTGTTCCACGAAAACTGTTTCTGAAACACCCATTGCATGCTCTTGGCATCGCATTCCTGTTTCCTTCTTGTCTGTGGAGAGACAAAAGGCAGCCGGTGTGGGGAGAAATGAGGTGTGGCAGGAGCGTGGTAGGAGGCTGCCAGTCCTCCCCTTCCCTGGTGGCAGTTTACTGCTGAGCTATATCCCCAGCTCTTCGTTATATTTTACTGGGGGACAAGGCCTCACTAAGTAGCCCAGGCTGGCCTTGAACTTATGATCTGCCTGCCCTGACATCTCAAGTAGCTAGGATCCCAGGCATGTGCCCCTATCCCTGACTACAAGTAGCTGTTTTGAACTAGAGAAAGAACCTCCCACCCTCATTCCCTAACTGACTTTCTTACTGATTTCACGAGACTCCAGTTACATGCAGCTCCACTCACTTCTCAAGACGTGGCTGGCTGTAGTCAATGACCATACTGGCTCTCCTGCCTATCTCTAGATTTTAACCAACCTTCATGAGCCAAAGCTACGGGCCCTGCTCCAGGAGCCTCCTCTGGGTGCTGTGTCCTCTGCCCCAGGGGGCTATGACATCCTCCACACAGCTGGCTCCCCCATGGAAGGGCAGGGCTAGCACCTGCCCATCTGTACCTTCCTACCATGCTCCTGCCACACCTCATTTCTCCCTGCACTGGCTGCCCTTTGTCCCTCTGCAGACTAGAACAAAAAAAAAAATGTGATTCCACGACAATTGTGCCATGTCTGCTCTTACTGCCTAGAATAATTTCCCATTACCATCTCTAGCTCCTACTTGTACTTTAAAACACAAAGCTGCCACCGTTTCTTTTGGGAGGGCCTTCCTGGTCCTTTGAGATGAATTCCCTGCTCCTCTGCTGGCCTGCTGCTGTGCCTTATGTTTTATAGTGGGGTCACAGTTCAGTGAACCCACCAAGGCTGAAAACATTGCAGTTTGAGCTGAATGGAATCTGCCTACCCTAAACACCAGCAGTGCACTGTGAATGCTGGCTGTTTGCTTCAGGTCTCCCGGCTGGTGGGCAGCTCACTGCCTCTGCCCAGCACCGACAGAGACAGCTCATCCTCCATACCTGCTAGCCCAGGAAAAGACGAAAATTTGAAGTGTAGTTTCTACTGAATGCGTATCACTTTAGAATGATACACATCTTAGCAAGTCAGGATTTGATTATAAGTGAAATCATCTTAAATTGAGGACTTTCTGTGTTTATTTACCTGCCTGTTTCACAAACCATTCATTCAGTTATTTATTCATCCATTTAACACATGCATCCTAGGGTCTGTGTGCCTGAAAGTCTGCTGGACCTTAGGAATAAGGGACAAACACACTAACAAACACACTGCCTTCATAGATGCATAGACCCATGGGGGGATGGCATTGCAGAGGTAAATGTCCAAAGGGTACATAATTAGGAGTTTTTCTGAGTTCTCCTGTGGCCTCCTGATGGGCCTGTGGAGAACCTGGGGGTGTGGCATCTAGTCAGAGGAAACTGAGTCCATGGTGCCTTCATATTTCCATGTTTTTAAGGGTTCTTTCAACTCAGTGTTGTGATATTGTTCAACACAGGGGAGGGAGACAAAGGCATCAAATACCAGGCCTTGCCAAACACACAGGTATCTGATCCTGATCATAGCTCCACCTTCTGCCAGCTCTGCGCAGTACGGCACTTTCCTGTGATGACAGTGATAAAAATACACCTGTGACACCTGATTGCATTCCAAAATCGTGGTGAAGCAAAACAAGGTAATTCTTCTACCAGATTTCCTGAGGCATCTTAGTTAATCAAACAATGAGAATTTACCTCACAGACACAGATGTGGGAGAAAAGATCTGCCTATTGGGAAACATTGGGTAAAAAGGATACTTAGGATGCAGATTCATAATAAAGGGCAGTGGTTAATCTTCCAGAGGGATAGAAATGCCATAACAGGAGTCTCTGTCTGAGGCAGACCTTTGAGAAAAGGAAGGTGTAAAATCTTTATCCCCTTATAAGGATTAGAAGGTGTTATTTAATGGCATTGTTCTATTAACTGGGCATCTACTATGCACTCAGCATTTTATACAGATTAGCTTATTTAATTCCCAAAACATCCCTGTGAAGTAGGGTGCTATCACCATTCCATAGATGAGTTTGAATTTGATTATGTCACTTGCCAAGGGTCACACATCTAAGAAGTGGAGTGATCATGTTGAAATCAAAGGAACCCTGATCGGAAAGTTTAGGCTTTTCACATACTGTTTACTCCTGGTACAGTGTCAGTAACTGTCATGGGTGAAGGAACAATTTCTGTGTTTTTGTCACTTTGGCAGTGGCAGCCTTGAAGTAGTGGTTTTGATGGAAAAATTCCAAGCTGATGTGCAGGATGGAAGAGTGGAGAGCGTCTGTGTTCTGGCCTCTCTACTTCCAAAACGGAGTGAAGTGGAGACTGCTAGGTTTCAGTTACTGGTTGTTACTGAGGTCTCACCAGAGGAAACATTCACAGTTGCATACACTGTTGGATTGCAAAGGAAGAGAGATATATTCCTACAGAGAAAGCACAGCCCGAGCACTATCCCTTCATCAGTCCACTCACCCAGCTCGCCATCCATTCATCCATCCATATGTCCATCTGTCCATCCATCCATTCATCTGTACATCTGTCCATCCATCCATTCATATGTCCATCTGTCCATCCATCCATTTGTTCATTGATCCATCTACCCATCCATCCACATACCCTTCTACCCAACCTCTTCATCATCTTTCTCATTCTTCCTTCCTTTTCCTTTTCCAACATCACCCATCATACTTCACTTCTCAATCTCTCTTTTCTTGTGGAGCCTCTAATCATTACCCTCTTCAATCATCCTCCTATGTCAAACTTCAATACTTCTCACTACCAGATTGCGTGTCATGAAAACACAGATTTTATTGTTCTGCGATCCTACTGAAAAGCTTTCAGAGCTTTCCATTACTAACATGGTTAAGATCATGTCCCATGACTGCTTCAGCTCAATTCCCCTTCATCAGAGCCCACCATCCCTTCCTGAAGCTCTTCTCTGCCTTTTTTCAAGCTGTCCTCCTTTCTGAAGAGGCGTGTATCAGCTCTTTCCACCCTCTGACTCCTACCTTTTCTGGTGAGAATTCTGTCCTATGAGACTTTCTCTGAACACCATAACAAGGAGGTAGTCCTTTCTTCTCTGGAGTCAGCTGGGATATTATGAATTTGAAGCTCATGAGTCCTGAGGTACTGTCTTGTCTTTACTACTTACTATCTGTGTGACTCTGAGCATCTTTATGAAGAAAGTGAAGATGAAGAAGATATTAGTATCTACCTTACAAAGTTTATTGTGAACATCAAATGAAAAACATAAACATGCATAGCTGTTACTCAGTGAATATTTGTGAAAAAATACATATAATCATGTCAACACTTTGGCAGTATTCCATTATATTTTTACATGAAATCATATTATTTTTTGAGAAAAACTGTCTTTCAGCATGTGGCTAAAACTGCAAGTCTTAACCACCTACTAAGTGTCAGACCATCATCTTCCTATAGCGCCTGGCTCCAGTGCTCATGTGTGCCATCACCTTGCCTCTGGAGGCACTGTAGCCTGGAAGCTGGGCAGGTCCTGGAGGAACCTTATCTCATCTGGTGAATTGTACACTGTTTGTGACATGTAGGTCTGTAGTCTGGTACCATGGTACAGAACTCTGGCCCATATTTACTACTGCAACGTGTCTAGAGATGAGAACATGCTCCTGGGACAAGTGGTAAGCTTAGAGTTCTTCAGCAACTGGTTTTGGATCTGGCTAGAATAGGTACTTGGCTAGAGTTAACTAGGAGGAAAGATGACAAAGATGGGTCGGTGGATGGATGGATGGGTGGAGGGAGGGAGAGAGAAGGTGAGTATGGGGTGATAGAGGGTGGATGGAGGTTGGATGGGTGGGGGTGATTGGATGAAAGGTGGATGAATCGGAGGGTGGATGAATGGATGGACAAGTGTACATATAGGGGATAGGTAGATGGAGGCTAGGTAGATGGATCAATGGATGATGGAAGAGTAGAATGACACACACAGGCCCTTGGGCTCAGTTAAAAGGCTGAGAAGCAGTGAAATGGATGTGTAATAGTAGAGGCATAAGTTCCAGGGCCTCTTTGGTTATTTCTGTGTGACCTTAGGCAAATTACTCAGGGTGTCTGAGAATCTCTCTTCTTACCTGTGAAACAATGGATTTAAACTGATATGGTGGTGCATGCTTGTAATCCAAGCACTCTGGGAGGCTGAGTCAGGAGGATTGTAAGTTTGAGCCTAGTTTTGACAACCTACCAAATTAGTAAGATGGTGAGTCAAAATAAATATTAAAAAAGGGCTTGGTATGTGGTTCAATGTGAAGGCCCTAGGTTCAATATGTAGTACCGGGGGGAAAACCCCACAATAGACTTAGGTAAGATGAACTATAGTGGTACTTTGGTTCACAAACAATTTGGTTTGCAAACAGAAGTGTTTGGCAAAATTCTGTTTTTGTTTGCAAGCTCTGCATCTGGTGGCAAACATGATCGTGGCCATCTTCCCCACACAAATACAAACATAGCAATCTTTTCCAGAATCATGGAACAAATTAAGTTCATGAACCAAGGTACCACTGTATATGTCCTCTTATAAGACTGTAGTCTTGTAATTCTGATTCCTTAGAGTAGAAAAATATGTGTAATTTTAAAACTGATCTTAAAAATATAGATAGAGGTATGCAAGGATTTCCTTTTGTTGTTTTCTCAGAGAACAAAGCTGGCAAACACAACAGGTCCTGACTATGTTCTGTGGACATCCCGCCATCCTGCCCCATCTGTCCTGTGTCACTTCTCCACCCTGTCATCAGCTCCTGAGGGCAACAGGGATTATTCACTTGTCATCTCTAACTGACAAGGCAACTGGTTTTAGTGGAAAACTCGGACTTTAGGATCAGACAAGTGTAGTATCAGATTCCAGATTATGCACTCATTTGTGATATTTGGTAAGCTGCTTACGTCTCGGTCCCCCTTCCCTGTCACTGATGCCTCCTAGTGAGGATTAGAGAGAGCAGCTACATCGGGCAGGTAACAGGTCTTGACACTCGATGCACTAAAACCCCCTTACCTTCTGTTCTGTGTGGAGAAGGTACTTTGTAGGTGTTCAGAAAGTGTTGATTGAATCCAGTGGGTTTGAATTCCATCCAGCTGCTGGGCTTTACTTGCTTCAAAGCTAATACTACTGTCTGGGGCATTATTACCAGGGGACCTTTAGTTCCAGATGATCTGCTCCTGAATCAATGATCTGAGAACTGGACAGTGCTGTGTTTTACTGTGACATCAAATATGCATGCTACCTTGTTAGTCCTCTTTCTTCCCTTCAGCAAACACTTGCTTGCAGTGAACTGAGTGTACATGGCTGGTCTCTGGTGATCTGGATATTTCCACCATCCCACTCTGCATTTGATGCTTGAGCAAACTGAGCCCCTGAGAAGGTGATAGAATGGCCCAGGACTGCACAGGGAGTTGGTGGCAGAGCCCAGGGGTCCTGACTCCAAGGCACAGTCTCGCTCAGCACACCCTGGCTTCTGACTGTCTTCCCAAAGTGTTGAAGTAAGAGCTGCAATGTGCAGAAAAGGATTCTCTCCAGCCCCAGGATATATCCCCTGAATCCCTTCACAGTGTCCAGTCTACATCATGTTTTTCCTTTGGTTGATGCCTGCATCCCCCAAAGTATGCTCATTTGATGCTCTATAAAGCAAAAGGAGTCCATGGCCAAAAGGGATTGAGACATCCTGGAAGAAAAAAGAAAGAAACAATGCTTATTTTTAGTTTCAGTGCATGGTAGCTAGTCAAGTCCTCCGCAGTAAAGAAACCTCACCTTTGTTATCCATAGTTTCACTATAGAACTTCACATTCCACATTTTTTAACTACTAATTTCTATAAATCCCTCTCAGAGCCAGGTTCCTGGAGTGCAGGTTGGGAAACAGTTTAAGTGAGATATCAATTGCCCTCATTGGTACATATGGTTTGCTTTAGAGAGATCATAATGACTGTAAAATCTTAGAGTTTTAGAGCTCTTTCATGGCCATTATGTCTTTTGATTTACAACTGCCCCGTCTGGGAGATAATGTATTGCTCTCAGCAAAAACCAGAAACTTGGAGGTTCACAGGACTAAGGGACGAGGTGAGGTTGGGTTAGGGTTCTGACAGCAGCTCTGTCCCACGCCCACTTCTAAGCCTCCTCACCAGACACTAGCCTTGTAGCCTGCCCCTAGTGATCAGCCACTCTGGCCCCTCGGCTTTGACATAATCATGTGCTTTTAGTTGCCATCTGACCTGCTAGGGTTTGGACTAGTGTCCTTTCAAAAGCATGTGTTGAAAATGAAACCCTAAGATGTGTTAAGACAGGCTTCTAGAAAGTCACTAGTCAGAGGGCTTGGCCCTCGTGGAGGGGATTGGTGCCCTTGTAGAAGAGCTTCAGAGAGCTTCCTGGCCTGTCTGTCTTCCATCAAGTTAGGGTACAGCATTTCTTCGTCTGAAGGTACAGCAAGAAGGCACCGTCTCAAAGGGAGCGTGCAAACTGTTTTAGATGCCACATCTGCTGGTACGTTGGTCTTGGACTTCCCAGACTCCAGAGCTGTGAGAAACAAAATTCCATTAGTTCTGAATTCCCCAGCCCAGGGGGTTCTGATACAGAAGCATAAATGAACTAAAGACAGTACCTTTTGTGACAGCTGGGGAGATGAGCCTAGGACAGAGAGGTGATGGACTGAGGTGACACAGCTGGTGAGTGGTGGAGCCACGGCTGCTGAAGAGGAGGGCAGCCCCTGTGTTCCTGGAGCTGGGGAGAAAGCTCAGAGAGAAGGGCCACCTATGAGACAGGAGGGCTTGGAAGCCCCCGGATTCATTTGGTGGCGCTGTTCATTGCCAGCCCTGAGGAGGCTAATGGCGTTCATGATGCCATCAAGCAGCTGTCCTGAGTACCTGGCTGCCAAATGCAGCTGGATCAAACCAGAGCACCTGGAAGCTTGGCAGAGCGGCTGTGCTTATGAGAGTTCCTCATTTGTCCAGGAACTTCATCTACTTGAGAAACAATTGAACTCCTTGAATGAGGATCAGGGGTCTCCTAGCAGTTCAAAAGATCGATCAACTTATTGATCAATTACTAAACAAATGAATAAATAAGAGACATGGTACAGAACACTTACCCAGGCCCTGGAAACCTTCTGGCAGGCAGAGGACAGGGATCCTGTCCTTAAGGAGCTTAGAGCCCAGAATTGGGGAGAGAGAGCCTGCCGGGCAGGCGAGATGAAACTGCAGAAGTTACAGAGTCCACAGTGGCGTAGGGTCTCCCAGGAGAGCATCCAGAGCAACAGGGCAGGGTGGGAATTAGCAGGGGAATCCTGGAGGTGGCAATTCTTGGATGGTGTTTTGAAGGACACGTAGGAGTGTATCAGGTGAAGAAGTGCTTAAATGGGAGAAATGGCGCCCCCATCAGCAGGGGATATAAAACAGCATGGTGTTAACTAAGTAGGAGTAAGATACATGGTGAGGGGAGCAGTATGAAGAGTGAGAATGTCATTGTGCCACGGGCCTGGAAAGCACTCAGATGCTCACCGAGGGCGCTTCCCAAACTCTAGTGTCTTAGAGGCTGAGAATCATAAACAGAAGGGCAGAGACATGAGCTCCATTTTTAAGAAATAACAGCCAGTGCAGCCAGTGATGATGTCAGCTTTTTGTATGTAAATAGAGGTACGCCCAAGAGAATATAAGCTCCCAGGAATGTACAAAAGAAATCCTGAGGAGAACTTGGAATTGAGGGTCAGGAAATTGAACTCACATTATTAAAGGGCAGGAAGGTCAGAGCTGATATCGGAGTTCTGCTAATCTACTTTAATTATGTCATCCTCCAGGACAGGAACGGCTGCTTCCACCTCCTACCAGCCAGGACAGGATCGCCAGCAGCCAAATCCGGACCAAAGCTCTGGCATGGCTGGCTGGGTATCCCCCATATGGAGGGGGGCAGAGAGCAGATCCTAGCAGATCTCTGCGTGGCAGGGAGAGCAGTGGGACATCCTTTAAGACCATTGTTTGGAAAAGGATGGGCCCCTTCTGAACAAGGGTCATGAAAGGGCTCTGGTTTGCTCTCCTGAGGCTTTGGAAGGCTCTAGGTTCAAGTTGGGCCTCAAGGGCCCTCTCCTGTCCAAGGCCTGCCTGTGCGAGTCTTGAGGGACTGGCTTGCTGGGGAGGCTGTGAACTGCTGGTGTGCTCCTTTCTGAGTGTCCTGAACCCATGTGGCAGGCATCTTGGCCCTGGCATAGCTCAGGAGCACAGTCAGGAAGCCCTGCCAGGTGGGCGCTGTGAGGCCCTTTCTTTCTGTGTGCCACATTCGGTGGGAAAAAGCCAGACTAACTGCATGCCAGGACCAAATCAGCAATGCTTGAAGGCTTTTTTTGTAGCGACGTAGAATGTCCGAGGTGGAAGGGGCCTTAGAGAATGTAGACCGAAGCCCACAAGCGCCTCTGCAGCTCCTTCCTCTGGCCCCTCCATGGTGGAAGCCTGGCCCCCTCTTCTTCCTCCTGGGGCCTGGGATGGAGATAGTGGTTGTTTCCTGGCCTCTCCAAGCCTGGATCGGGTGGCGCTCTGTCTTCCCTCTGCTGTGTAGTGTTCCCATCCACACAATGGGCTGTTCCTGACCTATGACCTCCTGGTTGTCTGCAGAAGAGATTGTACTTAAAAGTCACAAGGGAAGCACAAAGTGATGCATAGCTGTTATGACTAATCATCTCCAGCTTTGTCAGTGTACTCTTTCATGGAGATTGCTTTCTATTTCAGTTTTTTATTAGCACGTGTTTGTAGTACATAATCATTATATTCATTGTGAGTTCTTCCATGTCTTACCTGAACTAGAAATTGAATTAAACCATAGCAGAGCATGCTGAATTTCAAATTCGAATAACCTAAATTAATGTCTATAATAGTGTATTGCTGGAAAAATCCAAACCACCAAATAAGCCAAACCAACCAGCACAAGGAACCCATTCCTAATCCTGCTCAGTCTCTACGCTGTTTGTTTCAAGGCTATTGAGTTTTCTTCTCGAAGCACCTTGAGTGAATTAATATCTTAGTCAATGCAGCCCATGAGAAAATGATTCATTTTCATACAAATTCACAACATGAATCTTTTGTTACCACATAAACAAGTCAGAGAAATGACAGAACCAGGTCATGAACTCCCTTTATTCAAATATCATCATTGTCGTGGACAAGTGGATCAAGGACCAGCTCTGGTACCACTTCCTTGTGAGCTTCCTACAACCACTACCACCATGTTCTTTCTAGTAACTTAGTCTGTGTTGGGCATATTGCTTAATTACTCTATGTGCACGGTCTTACCACCTGCAGACCATTCTCCTAGGAGGGAGATACCAGCATCACTCCTTTCCATAGGCAAGGAATGTAAAGCCTAGAAAGGCAAGGATACTTGCCGAAGGACACATGGCAAGTGGCAGATTCTATTAGACTCCACATCCCAGAGTCTTAAGCTTCTATGCTTGATGGCTTCCTTGTATAAAATATGAGGAGATTCATGGAGAAATCAAATATCCAATATTTAATCATTTATCAGGTATTTCTTCATAGGTAACTCATTGCTTATAGTTCATCAAGACTATTCTAGTTTCTAAAAAAAGCAGTTGCCCCAGTGTTATCCAGGTAGACATGTGTCTTTGAAAGGCAATGCCAGGCCATAGGCACCCATCCCTCCTGGGACGTGATACCACCCCTAGTCACTGCTGCACTTCAGCCCAGTGGAGCAACCTATGCTGATAATGATGACTGGACTTTTAAGACCATATTTAAGGAAGCAGGGATGAGAACAATACATTATAAAAAGACATCATCTTTTTAAAGGTAACATTTTAGAGTTGTTGGTGCTTAAATCTATAATTGCTCATTTCTGGATGAGTTTGTGAGTCTGGGTATCTAAGGTTGTGGGCATTACACATGCACATCTAAGGTGCTATACACAGTCTTGTGGCACCCACTTTATTCCTCTGTGTATGTCCATCCCACACCTCATTGCTGTAGGATGATTCCACGTAAACGCACACACACTCATATCTACATACATAAGTGTATTTACAGCAACTGAGACATCAAGATGACAAGTTACTATGAAAACCTCTATGTTTGCACTCTGTGTTTTAAAATAGCCTGTGCCATTTCTACCATTCACGAGCTAACTCATGACACTGACTGTCTTGTGCCAAGTTGTGGTGTGTGTGTTTGCACGTGGCTTCTTGCAGTAGAGGGGGAGAAGGGGAAGGTGTTTGGTAGCATGGGCCTGGCTCTGCCTCTGTCTAGCTGGGTCACCGTGTGAGGTTCGATCGACCCCTCTGAGCTCCCCCGAATGTAGTTAGTCATGGCTTGGGAGGGGTTGCTGATTCCTTGTGGGAGCCCAAATTTCCACGGAGAGAAGGAAGAACAGCAGAAACTTCTCCTGCTCTCTCTGCAGCTGCTCTGTGGCCTCCGAAGGACCAAGAAGTGGCTTAACTCGCTTACTGCACCTGGCAATGGATCCACACAACCCCTGCTGACATTCGCTTCTGGGGCTTCTAGGACCTGTGCACTCTTCAGTTACTTTTGTGCAGAAGGTCCCTCTTCAGGGGGATAGAGAAGGGGGCAGTTGTAGGAAGTTTCACTGTGGTCATAGGCTGGTGTTTTCTCAAATCCAGTTTTATCCAACAGAAAGCTGGGAGTTAGATCACCCGGGACTTTTGCATGCATTTCTCAATTGGCTCTGGACTCGGAGGTGAGGAGGCAGGTAGACATCAGCCCCTTGCAGCCCAGTACGTCATGGCTGATGGGATGGCCCAAAGGAGGACACAGATTAAGAACTCAGGATATTGTGTGGCACCCGGTAGCTTCTGGACTGCCAGACCTCTGCCTTCCTCTCTCCCATATGCCTACAAACTGCACACAGCCCAGCCTCAGTCTCATAAATGGCTCTCTCCTTCCTTCCCCCAGGACTAAGCCACAGTGGCAGACGTGGGCTGAATAAGACTTCATTTGTGATCAAGGGTGGGGAGAGACTACATGCAATTAGGCAAATTCCCTCATTTTCCAGATGGGACATTTGAGGACCAGAGACCCTAAACACCTTGCCTGAGCTCACACAGCTTGTAACGGTGCACCTGCACCCTACAAAAGTCTTGTCACTTAACGGTGCACAGTTTCACAGAACAAAGGCTAACTATATCTTCTATAGAGGGTAAATTGCAAGGCTGCCTAAAACAGGAGAGCTTTGTCAAGGTAAAATGTTTCCATTTGATAGAATAACAAGAGAGCTCCTAAAATACTTTTCTTTCGACCTACTTAGCTATTATTCATCTCTCTCCCACCCCCACCCCATTACCAATTGCCTTAGCTTTGAGATCCTGCTATAGTTTATCATTCTATCTGTGGCTCTGATTTTTTAAGATGTTCTCAGGAAGAGCAGGAACTTCAGAAAACACGCCCCAAGAAGGATCTGGATATCACAAAGGCATCTGGCAGGCATAACTCAGGTATCTAGTGTCTTGATGTGTGCTCATCCATGTGGGAAACAGAGCTGAGGGCCATAGGAAGAGTGATAGGAACTTTCTCATCCTTATGGGGTCTTCTTTTCTAGGGGCCTAAATGCTGTCTTGGCCTTGGGTTAGCAGGCAGAGAGAAAGGTGGCACCATGTTGAGTGTGCATATCCCTTGCTCCTTGCCCCAGAGGAAACTGTGTTAGGCGGGCGTGATCCCCATTGCCTTGAGCCTATCTCAGAAAAACAGGAGAAAGGCAGCCATTTCCGCTCCCCTTCTGTGTACAGTGAAATGGAGAGATGCCAAGAGTGTCCCACTTCTGCTGGCTGCACTCACTATTCTCTGTTCCTGGAATGTTCTTCCCCAACCTTGTTTTCCTGGAAAGCTTATTATCATTCTCCAGAATCCTCTCTTGCATGAAGCGCCTTCTCTGGTTGTGCTTCGGCAGCTTCTGAGTAAGGTCAGGTACGATATTTAAACTGTTCTACTGTGATTTATCACTTCTTCAGGAATGCATTGATGTTTGATAATGACTGTCGAGTCCTGCCATCCCCGTGTTGAGGACCAGAGCAAGAACCTCAGAGCAGTTTGGTGACTTATTCAAGGCCACCTGGACAGTAAAGGAATGGGGCCAATACTCAAACAGGGGGCAGCTGGCCTCCAAAGCCCCTTCTGTCCACGGAGATGTGAAAGTGCAAAGGACTCAGATGTGAGGATGCGTTTTACCCTTGGTTAGCTCCTGTCACCAACTGATAACACTGCTCACCATCAGTAGAGCACTTTTTCAACACCAACATCGACTCATCTGATCCATATAACAAGGCTGAAAGTCTGCGTTGCTTTGCACTTTTAACGCTTATTGCTTTACAGCTGGGGAAATGGAGGCTTACAGAAGAGACTTGCCCAGAGTCATTCTGTGATATTTTGGGATAGAAATGTACAGAAAACTAAATTGGCACCTAGAAACTCCAAATCTCTTTTCCATGTTGTGGCAACTAATTCAGTTATCTGACATGCGATATTAATGCAGTGGTAGCAGAATCCCCAGATAAACTGCATGTGGTCTTCGGGATACTGAGATACTCCCACTGGTTCCAGTGAACCCAGGCTTTTCTTTCCTTGCTCATGGTGTGGCGCCATAAACAGTGTTGCATGTACCAATCAAATGGAGGTCTCAGGCGTATTAAGAACAGTCATTGCCTTCCTTGTGCATATCACACTATTATATGGCTTGACTTGGTGTCACAGAGCAGGACTTCTTGACCCTGTTATTTTTCTGTTAATATATGCAAGATATACACCTCTGGGAGAACTCAGAGATATGCGTAGTCCTACATGTTGTAATTTTAACTTGGCCTTTTCCTCTGCTACTCAAGAGCAAGGAACAGAGAAGGATATTATTAGAAGAAAATTCCAAATCTTGGATTTATTTTGGCAAGTTGTTGTTGTTGTTGTTGTTGTTGACAATTTGGTAATTCCGAGATAACTCGAACTCAGAGGTAAGTGCTTCAGACACTTCTCCCAGCAGATTTCGACAGACCTGTGCAGTATGTTGCTCCCATGGATAACCGGAAGTAAGTAGTGGCAGGGCTCATGGATGGGGCAGGCAGGCAAGGATCCTTGCTTCCATTCAAGACAGGATGTCCTAGAGCTGACAATGCAAGGAAGGAATAAGAAGCATATTCTTAGTGGGAAGAGCAAATACATTTGGATGGTTATCTGAATCTTTGATTTAAACCTGTGTGGATGAGTGAAATTTTCATAGGTGGTAAGGCAGATGGAGAAGGCAAAAAATGGAGACACTTATTTTCTCTTGAATGTGAGGCAATATTGACTAGCCCTGTGAAATCAGAATAGATATTTTAGAAGAAGTGGGTAGGAGCGAGGTCGGAAAAGAAGACAGTACTTAAACACCATGCTGCTGTCTTTGGACTGGGTCTCATAGATGCTAGGGAAAACCCAGAGTAAGGGAGCCTTGTGGCCCAGCTCCTGTTTCAGGGAAGATTACTATGGCAGCTCTGATCTTACGGTATCAATATCATAACCCGACCAAGAACCTTGTGGCACGAAATGGGAACTAGAAGTGCTAGCTGATGAGCTGAAAAAAAAAATCAAAGATCCCATTTTCCTATTTGTGTCACATCAAATAAATGGAGCCAGATAAACGTGGAAAAAAAATCAAGATAGTAGCAAAATTGCCTGGAAGCAGAATGTTTTTCAGAGTCCCTAATGAGGTGTCAGGGAACCTAACGAGACAAAACTCCCTACCCTACACCTAGTTTTTCATGCTGTCCTTTTCATTCAGTCATAATTAAGTTGTGAAGTTGGAATTATATTCTGACATTAAAGATGGAGGCTGCTTGCCTGGCTCCCACTTCTCAGGAGAAGGTAGCTCTGTGCAGTTCTGGCTTCCCCAGCTTCTTTCCTGCTCATGCTTCCCCTGATGTGGCTGCAGGCGGTGGCATCATTGGGGTAGATTTTGATTAAGAAGGGCCATGTGGCTCTTCTTCATTGATTTCAGTATTGAATTCCATCATTCTTAGTTAGGAATTATTAGGCAGGTGAAGTTGACAGGAGGCTGTCACAGTTGTTGGTGCCATTGGCTTGTTAGCAGGAGGGAAAGGTGGATGAGGGGAAAGAGGTGTCTACAATGGGCCAGAGGCTGCATGGACTCTCTCAATATGCAGAGACCCCTTTGATCCTCCAGGTTATTACCAAGGAAGGTGAGCATTATTCCCATGCACAGATGTGGACACAGGCTCAAGAGCCTGGTGTAGGATCCTCTAGTTGGGAAGAGAATCCCAGTCAGACTTATTCCAAACCAGTGCTATCTTTCTCCACTATAATAAAAGGCAATAACCACATTCTTATGCACATAGGCTCACTGAGAGGGGGCTTAGATTCACCACCTAACCTATCGAGAGTAGTACAACATCCCAAGCACTCTGCAAGGGGATTTTGGAGAAACCCTCTGAAGGCACATGAGCTCCTCACTGGAGAGTCTAAGCAGTTTACTCCAAGCCACAATTGGGCAGCATGGATTGCACTGCACTCTGTTGCCTCTGAAGCTGAGATCTGCGAGGGTAAAATGCCTGGTCCCAAAGAATGAAGCCAGTGAAGGCCATTTCAGGGGCTGGGACTGGCAGGCAGAATGAGAGCTGTTTGGAAGGGAGGCCTTTTGTCCCTGGCATTCTGGGATGTGAGGGGAGGGTGGGAAGGAAGAAGAGGAGGGCACAGAGGCTGGCCCTGCACGGGAGAGGAGCTTCTCTGTGAAGCCACAGCCCAGAGTCCCAGAGACCATCTATATTAACTCACTAAATAAGAGCATCGTGTCCTTTTCCCTGCAGGACTATCGCAATAAATTTATTGAGCAGATTCATAGCACAGTGACTGGAAGCGTGGCTGCCCTGGAAGAGAGCTGCTGTGGATTCTCCATTGCCAGGCCTATCTGCTCCTCCTCTACCAGGCAGGCACTGCCCAGCTCTGCTGCAGCTTGCCCAGAAGGGGCGCCTTTCCTTCCGACAGCCATCCTAGCTGGGACCTGCCTGTTCCAGACAGGCCTTTTCTATCACAGCCATCTTGGTATAAAACAGGTCCATGATCCCCTATTGGAAACCTCAGGGGTCAGAGGTGCATCAGAAATTTAGAATGCTTCAGGTCTGAGAAAGGCCATCCGATACATGTATTACTTATTACATAACACCTCCTGCTGGGCCTGGGGAGCACCCATAACCGAGCACATAATATTTCTGCTGTAAAATGACAATAAATAATGCAGGATGAGTAGCACTATATGTGGTGTTCTGTCCATTCGAGTCAGTTTGTGCTACCTGATTTGTTCAAATCAGCTTAGATTTTGCTGCCAAAAATGAGTTAAACATACACACACACACACACACACACACACACACACACATGCATGCACACAAATGAACATACACAAAATTTGGATTTACAGAGCTGTTTGGATTTTATAATTCAGATAAGAGATTGCATGTGAATATTTATTCAGTGCTTACTCCTATTGGAGTAGTGATCTCATAGAATGAGTGCATCCTGGGTGTCTGATTCTGTGCTGAGCAGTTCACATTTACTGCAGAAGATGTCAGAACCCATGATGACTAGAGTGTAACTGTCTGCAAACACTGAGCACTGGCTGTGGGCAGCCTTTCAAAGCAAGGTGAATTAAATTCAATCACCGTTTTGATCCCTGTACCTCAGAGCTTGAAAGTCCCACGTGGCTAATGGCTAGTATTGGGCTATCTCGGTATCTCATGGCTACCAGACTGGACAGCAAAGAACACATCCATCAGAGCAGAAAGTTCACTGGACAGCATGGCCTGCAGCTTATCTGGTGTGTGGTGTAGAGGCTGTGTGCATAAGCTCTAGTGCTGTACTGCCCAAGACCACCATTTCCTGGGCATGTGGCCTCAGCAGTTTTCCTTGACTTCTGAGCACCTTGGAAAAAGAGGATGAAAATGGGACCTACGTCACTGGTAGTAGTGAGGATTAATGGGTCAGTCTATGTAAAGCTCATACAGCAGTGGCTGGCATGTAGTTGTCTCCTGGTAGGCGTTACCTATGCAGCCATTGCTGAAGAACAAAGGAAGTGAAACCAGAGAGAGTTCCACCTTCCTGTCCAGATACAGTCTCCTCACCTCTGCTCCTGTGCTGCCGAGTGAGAGTATGAATGGGAGTTTGCTGGTGCTGACCTGGAAGCCAGGAGCAGGCACCCTAGCTTGCTAGCCTGCTCTTTAGGGTTAGGCTTTGCTGTGGAGGCCCACGGTGAACCGTGCTTGTCCTTTATTGATTCCTCAGACCAAGGCTCAATTCATAGCTTTTATTTTCACTTTGTTCCATTTTCCTGTCTCTCATCTTAATGTTTTTAAATCAGCCATAACAAGGCTATTGTAAGGCATCGAACCTGCTGTCAGGACCATATATTTGAGATAATATGTTGAAGCTTCATTGATTCTGTGTGACAGAGTTCGAAACAGAAATAAAATGGAGCCGTTGCTGTTGCTTTCAAGTCATCCAGTGAAGCACTGGGGCATTTGGGAGAGAGGTACCAGCCAGGGGTGCCTGGATTTAGACATGAGCTACGCCTGGGTACAAAGAAGGGTTGTGTTGGCTCTTGCAAGGGGGGACTCAGATGGGCTGGGCCAGTTAGAGTCCTTAAAGTGAGCTGGACAACCATGTCGTGTCACTGTAGCTTTCTGAGGCCATGTTAACTTTTGCAGCATGAGATGGTAATTTTTATTGTCTCCTTCACATATTGTTGTGAAGGCCAAATGATGTAGAATAAAACACTTTGTTAATTCTAACTAACTTGATAGTACAGGTGGTAATTTTCTTCTGGTAGGTGGAGAAGCCTCCGAGCTTTGGATGGGGCAAATAGAAGTATCTGGTGTGCATTTGTAAGTGACATTGCTTATGAAATGATAATCATTTTCGTGTTAGTGGCAAAAAGAATGCTGTCATATATACGATATGTGAATATATACTGTACATGTATATATGTATATGTGTATACATGTGTATTTATGTATATGTGTGGGCTGTTGATATCCACTGATGACCTGACCATTTCTGAGGAGCAGATGAGTATGCTACTGCTGACACTGCCAGTTGTCTTTCTGAAGAGAAGGCTTGGAAGTACCCTGGCGAAGGCACTGTGTCTTATGTTATTTGTCTTGCTTGTAAATTAATTTTGAATTTTGCATCAATAGGAAGGATCATTCTTCTTATAAGCTGGTATTTTTCCTTTTATCAAAGAATGATCGTCATTTTCAATCAAGAAATTATTATTTTCTTTTTTGCCCTGATCATATGCAAACTTATAATTTTTTAATGCTCATTTTCAGTTATTACCATATTCTTTCTTTATTCAGTTTTAGCATTAAAAATTGAATGACAGGATGAGAGAACAGGAAGAAGAAATAGAGAGTGAAGTCTAGCCTCTTTGTTTAGTAGAGGAAGAAATTAAAAATCTAGAGCAAGAGGGGTGCTTGGGGACTGAGGGCCAGTTGGTGGCAGTTCCAGAGCTGGAATTGCTGCCTTGGACTGTGCCCTCATCAGGCAAGTTCTAATAAAAAATTATTTGGTGAGCACTGAAGCAGATGCATGAGTTAGACGAAGCTCAAGGATATTGGAAATGCCTGATGAAGTCATCTCCCTATAAAAATGGCCTTGCTAATGGAGTCTGTAATACCTGAGGCCTTGGCTACTGTATCAGTTCTGAATATATGTAGCAACAAATCATTACTTCCAATTTGTCATAGCTTAAACAAATAAGGGTCTTTTTTCCCATCATCTACAAGCTGTCCAGACATAGGTAGCTGTTGGCATTGGTTCAGTTATTCAAAGATCCCTGTAGGACTTAGGCTCTTTCTGCATTTCTAAGTCTGCTGACAAATGGATTGTTTCAGTGCCAGACATTGTACCAATTTTCGAGAAGGACGAAAGAGGAAAAGCTAAAGCTAAAGCTCCCCTAGAATTCTTTCTGTCGACCTCCACTTCCGTTTCATTATTTAGAACTGTGTCACCTGGGCCACACGACGACAAAGAAGGTTGAGATATGAAGTAGTTATCTTTCTAGCCTTTGTCAATCAGTGGGGCACAGGCATAGACCGGTCATCCTGGATGCCAATCTTGACAGCTGGCACAGTTGCATGAATATATACTGACTGAACATGAGCCTTGCCTGGCGTAGGAGGGGATTGGGCAGTAAAGCTGACAGAAGCACAACTACATTTGTTGCTGTCAGGTGTTCTCCATCAGCATCAGCAAAGGTTTGGTCACTTTAGAATCTTTGTTGGGTGGTATCAAAGGGGCATTGTGGAAACATTTTCCAATTCTGGACAGGACAATCCTTCTTCCTCCCCTATGGGTAGGAATGGGTAGGAAACCATTTGATCCTCCTTCAGAATGCTCTGCCTATGGCTATCAAATATCTCCCATGAATAATGATGTAGAAATGAACTCTCAGGAGAGCAATCTTATGCCTTTCACTTTGGGGGTCATTTCTTGTGTTGCCTAAATACTGCCATGTAGAATAGTCGTAATGCTTGGGAGAGTTGATAAAATCATCATTATGAAAGTGCTTTATGAGTTCCAGAGCAGTCTATGAGAACTCCTACTTGAAACAGCCTCCCTTTCTGCAGATACTTGCAGTATTCCAAGGACCTTCCACACTTACCAAGTACCATACAGGTGTCCTGGCATCAAACTTGCCCCTATTTGAGCTCCTCTTATCTTCCCTCCAGCAGCACAGTCTGCTTAGAGAGTGTATTAATTGCCACAGTAGGGCCATTGAAGTGAGCTTTTCGCTTACAAGAACCCCCTGGGGATTCCGGTGGACAAAAGCACGCCCGCACTCACACACTGTCATTGCCATGCATGCCTCAGCCTTTAACAGACACTTTGTGATGGCAGAGTGGATGACTCTGATAAAAAGCTGGATCCTGTCAGTGTCAGACTGGCTAAAGGCAGGTCCTGCAGGTCTGCTGTCAGGCATTGGAGTTTAGAAGGTACACATTCACCTGGGGGCCTTGAGCTGCTCACTGCCCCAACCATAATCCTGGGCATTTTTCCTCCACGTGTCCATCTCCTGTGCTTCTTCCTGCCAATCAAGCCCTGACAGGAATCCTGCTCACCCCCATCTCCTTGGTGTGAGCAGTCTTCACTCTCTCCACCTGTGTGTCATATCTTTCAGGCAGCATTTCCTGACTCCCTAGCCTGTCTCAGGCCCCTTGCCTGGGCCACGGTGACAACTCTTAGAGTACTTGTCCTGTGTGCTGAAACTCTCTGACTGTCTCGTTTTTCCCCCTGGGCTGCAGGGTCTATAAGGACAGGGAACACTAGCGTCTTCCTTACCTCCCATGCCCAGCATGGAGACTGGCACAGAACCAGAATTCAACCAGCATTTTCTCTGTTCCTCTGCTCGCAGGCCTAGCTGTATCTCAGTACAGTGGCTTTTTCCTGTCCTTAAAAGCTTCAGGGGAGAGCATCCCCCACAGCCTTGCACAGGCTCCCATTTTTGGTTTGGGGTGTTACATTGAGATGGCTCCGCCCCCTGGGAAGATTTGAGGCAGATTATGTGAGCATGTTCCCTGTGCTTCATGTATGTCACTAGTGGGGATGTTTTTAGAACCATTATTCTTTCATGCAGGATACAGTTATTATGATCCTAGTATAGCACTGGGCTCTGAAGTAGGGACTGTAGGCTCCATGTATCAGGACATACAAAATGAAAGGATCGTTCATATGCTCTATTTACCAGGCACTTGTGCTAGGAACATATGCACCCATGAGGTGTCTACTGTGATCTTCATCTTATGGGAGAGAAAATAATGTCACACATGTTTGGGATCACATAACTTGGATTTGGAAGGGTACAAAACATCACTTCTGCTTCCAAGGAACTTGTAGTCTCATTGGGGAAAGAATCACGAGTTGATTCATGCATTCACTCAATAAGTGCTTGCATCCCTGTCCCATGGCCCTCACTGTTCTAGGATCTTGGGATACAGCTGTGAACTGGGTGGGTGGGTTCTTGCTCTTCAGGGACTTTCATCGCTCAGGAGAGGAGGTTCGCACTAACACACACTAACATATGTGTCAGGAAAGCACGGTCTGGCTGGGAAAGTATCAGAGGGGAACGAGGGCTCCTCTACCTGGGGTGTTCAGGAGCCTTCCTAAGGTGAGGCTGCTTCAGCTGAGGCCACAAGGTATGGGGAAGTGAGTGTGGGAGGTAAGGGCATGCGGCACAGAGAAAACAGTGTGTACCAATGTGTTTTGGCTGGAGGACAGGGAGAGAGGCCCAGAGAGGGAAAAGGGATGTGGGTTTGTGCAGGAGCTCCTGGGACTTTATAAGGCCTTTGGATTTATTTCAGGTGAAGTGGGCATCTAGCTTCCTAGATACCTCTAGCTGCTTTGGGAGAAAGGATTATGGTAAGATCGAGAGGGGAGTTATGGAGAGTAGTTAAGAGGCCTGGAGGAGAGAGAGGGAGAAGGAGAGAGAGAGGGAGGGAGGGAAGGAGAGAGAGAATGATGAGACTGGGCTGGATCAGGGCAGCTGTGGTGGAGGTGGAGGGAGGGAGGTGGACACATCCAGGCTGGAACCAGAGAAGCAGAACTCAGGGAGCTAAGAGAAGTGTGAACTGGGCATTATGTAGCACAGAGAAAAGCACGGGAAGACACTGAACCATCCTCTGATCTAGGGTTTTGCAAATTGTGTTCCAAGCAAATGCCATGTGCTGGGCGATGTTAAATGCAGTTCTTGGACAATAGATAAAATCCTTTCCTGATTAAAAAAGAAATCTGGACGATGCTGCAGCCCGTGTTGCAGAGTGGTAACGAGCCTGTAGCATAGTCAGGGCTGTAGGAGGCTCATGAGTACTGACCCCACTTTGATTTTACTGTGGCTTCCCTCAGGTTCCATTGCCCTTGGAGTGCCTTTCTCACAGAGTCCCTTGTCCAGCACTACCATGCCATGGAGAAGGTTTGGCGGGACAGGAAGATCTACAGTAACATTCGTTTTCTGTTTCTGTGGTCCTGGGAATTTTACCAAAGGCCGTGAGCATGCTAAGCTACATTCCTAGTCCTTTAAAAACTTTTTATTTTTACTTTGAGACAGCATCTTATACGTTGCCAAAGCTGGCCTTGAATGTGTCATCCTCCCGCCTCATCCTCCTGAGTAAGTGGAATTGCACTCCTGCACTGGCTCTAACAGCATTCTTATTTCATTCATGGCATGATGTAGCTGGGAAGGGGGCTGGCCCAAGATTGCACAGCTAGGTAGAGGCAGAGCCTGGCAGAAATCTTGCTTCTCTGACTTAAGACACTGTGCTCCCTGGAAACCGGTGGCATCTGCATTTGCAGAGAAAAATGTGCTATTGTGTTGATATGGTCCTGACTACAAATAACACCCACCCCTGCTTGCTGCAGAAACAAAGCACTCTGCCCCCCACACCACCCTCCCAGAAGGGCCCTAACTCAGAAAAAGTGATGCGCCGCTCCCTGGCCAAGATGTCAGGCTTATAAATTCTCACTCTAATGAACAACAGAGAGTTGTAAAAACTGCACGCGGTGAGAAATGCAACAGTCGTGGTGGCCTGAGGGGTCGAGGTACTAGTGAAATATGTTTGCAAATGCAACTCCCCAGCAACATCCTAAATAATAATGGGCTATAATCAGGTGATAATTAACATGGAGTCTAGACTCAGCAAAAACAGACCAGAAAGTTCAGGTTTTAAGGTAGCAGGGATGCAGCTTGAACTCATGGGGGATCTATCCCTTGTTATAAAAAGTATGCTTCTGTGATTTTTGGCTACAAGGCAAAGAAGGGTGTTTCAAGATCAGATTTTAATCCAGATTTTGTGATCTCATCTCTGGGCAACTGGGTGTGAGTTTCTTAACTTCTCTAAACTCAGTTTCTTACCTGTGAGATGGAGCTAATATGTTCTTGCACTGATGAGGCCAAAGTAAATCAAATAATGGCTGCCAGGCTCCTGTGCATGAGAGCTTTTAATTATGTGTGTAGTTCCTCCCCCTTCTACACAACAGATCTCTTTGAAAACGCTGTCACCAATGACCTTGTTGCTTAGCTATTTGTGCATTTAAATTGGTGAAGATACTTTTGATTGCAGATGACAGGATCCCACTTTGAACTAACTTAAGTGGAAGATGAAGTGTTGTACTTTGTTTATTTGTTGTTTGAAAATATTAGGTTACCTGATGTCACAGTGCAAGGGGTACTATGTGTAGTTTTGCTTCAGAGACAAGTGGAGTCCAGGCCTTAAATACAGCCATGTATCTCTTTGTTTTTTTGACTCTGTGACTTTGTCCCCAGGACCAACTTCTAAAGGTGGGTTGGGGTGGCTGTCCATAATCCCGGAGACTCAGTTCAAAGGATAAGAATCCTGGAAAGAGTCTTTGATTTGTCCTGCTTATCTAGAATGGGCCACCACATGACCAGGACCAGTGAACTACAGCAAGGTGCACAGAACACACTTGCATCTGTTCATAGCAGAGTTAGAGAGGAGGATCACTTTGGAGAAGACTCCACACATTGGGGGTACTGAGCTGATCTCCAGCACTTCCCCCTAAAAATGAAGTTCCCACTGGACATTAGTGGACAGCTAGCTGCTCCTTTGCCTTGTCCAGCTTTTACAACACCCTCTTCTTGCTGGTACACCTTTGCCCGTACCCTTGGCTGAGAGCCTAATTCTTTCTTCCTTGCGTGTTCTCTGCCATCCGCCCTCCAGTAGTCCCACCTTCTTGAACCTGGTGAGTATGGATCTAGCTTTTATTAGGTGTTTAGTTTCTGAGAGTTATGACACATGGACTAGAGCACAATTGCTCTGAGTTCTCCCTACCAGGACCTTTGTGGCTCTTGCTCCACCTGAAGTCTGAATGCTGAGGTCTCCCCACTCTGTAGCTCCTTGTGTGACCTAGGAAGTCCTGCTACTACTGTAGGTGTGCTGGAGTTGCTCTCCTTTGCTTGCAATCAAAGGTCCTTAACAGATGCGAGCAGAGGCTATCTTAGAGTTGGGCTCACACTGAGCCTATCTGGTACCCAGATGCTCACAAAACATGCCATTGACTTGTTGATTTTTGTATAATCCTTCTTCATTTATTTCTTTTCATATCAACTGTCTTCTTCCCTCAAAGAGGATTTTAGATCAAGTCCTGTATGAAAATTGTAATAAGAGGAATTTCACTATTTGGGAAAGGAAAGCCCAAACCCCAGAGGCCCAGTGTCTATCTTGTTCCTTGGGAGAATTTAAGGAAACCCCAGTGATGTCTGGAACACAGTTTGAAAACCCCTGAACTTGATGGTGTCTTGGTCCCTTCCAGTGTTAAGGTTCTGCAGGCTGACCACAAGCCAGAGCTGCCTCTGTGACCCAGGAACCTTGTCCTCCTCCAACCCAGGCTGTTCTCTACATCTTAATTCTGTTCCATCTGGGGACCTAGAAGATGTCTTTCTCTAAACCAGTGTCATGGCTTAACGGTGCCTCTAAGACTCCTCTCAGCCAAATGTTTTATGTGTGCTTCTCACTGGGGTATTCCATACTATTTGGGGCATATGTATGTCATTAAGCATAAGGCAGCCCAGGTTAATTGAAATTGTTATTTTTGAATTGAAATTATTTTTCTTCTACTAATTGAAGTTGTTCCCCCAGAATAAAAATGTCACATGCTCTATAGTTCATAGCCAGGGCTCTGAAAATTTAGTGCAAGTTCGGATCACAGCATCTCAAATATAGATTCCTGTGCACCACCTCCAGATTTGCAAGTTAGTATAGCCCCAGTGAGTTTTACGAATCTGTATTTGTAAAATGGGAAATAACAACCCACATTATCGAGTTGTTTCTATTCATAAATGTGGCAGTATACTTAAAAGTTTTAGCCTTCTGCCTTGCCTGGCTTTATCATAAAAAACTAGCGAAGTAAAATCATTATTTTGCTCTTACTCTTAGTTTTGTTCATGAAATGCCAGCCAACAGGCTTATCCAGTACCAGTTTAAGCAGCTGTTGAGAGTGACTGATACCTATGCTCACATCTACTGCATTAGTTCAAGTTTATCCTCATTTCATACCTGTGACATCGCTACAGCTCTTTCCACAACTGATCTCTCTGACGTTAGTATCCTCCATTTGGTACATGCTCAAAAGAGTACTGAGTTATTTTAAAATTTAAATCGGGTGGTAGGTATTGTCTTCTGCTAAGAGATCCCTCCATGACTTCCCAGTGCTCTCAGAATGATGTCTTACTTTCTCCAAGGCACTTTGCACAAAGTGACACATGAGACCTCATCTGAACACATTTTTTTCCCCACTTCATCTCTTTCTGTCTTGTTTGACCAGCCAGTTTCCTGCTTCCTTTCCTTCCAGGCTTTGGCCATTTGATGCTGTCTGCTTAAGGCATGCTAGATACCATTTTTCCTGGAAGTAGCCTTTCCAGTTCTTCTTGACTGTTCTTTTGTGAAACACTCCCTGCCTCCTGGAATGCTACTTGGGATTCCTTCTTATGTGCAGTTACCGCATCCTGTACCTTTATTGTCATAGCACGTACCCCACTATACTGAAGTTTTCTGGGTTCCTCATGAGGCCTTGCGTGCCAAGGGCCAAGGACTGTATCTTTAACACCTTTAAATCTTCAGGGCCCAGCACAATGCCTAGTACAGATTAGATGTGGATCCTGAATAGATACTTGGAAAGAAGGAAAGAGGGGGAAGGGAAGAAGGGAGGGAGGGAGGAAGAAAGAGGGAAGGAAGGGAGAAAGGGAGAAAGGAAAACGGGAGGGAAGGAGGGAGGAAGGGAGAGAGGAAGGAAGAAATTTATTTCAGCTGGACCCTGGATAGTTATGTGAGTGTAGAGACCAGAGTACAACTGTAGAGAAAAGGATTTCTATGCATTGAATGGAATCATGATCTCAGCAAAATGGCTTAGTTCAAGGTGGCCTGGAAGACACTGATGGCACATGATTCAAGCCACAGAGCCCCAGATCCCATGTCGTCATAATCACTGAAAGCCCCCTGGGACTGGAAGTCACTTTATTTTTCTGGAAAATTAATATCCCCATTAAAATGAAATTAAAGATACCTATTCCAAGTAACTGTTATGAAGATTAAATAATAAAATATTGATTTAAACGTACTTTGCTGATGGCAAAGCTGTAGTCTTTGCTAGACTGAGCTCCCAGAGGGCAGGGGACTCTAGGGAGTCCCCTCCATCTCCCCAGGGCCAGGCCCACTGTGAATGATAAAGGGAGTTTGGTTGAGTAAATGGGTGAGTGGATAACAACAGCACTGAATGAGCCACAGTGGATAATGTCTGGAGCACCCAGTTGGTGAAGTAGGAATGACAGACGAGAGCGTAGCCTTACTGGAGTGAGTTGCATATTTGTCCACATTATTTTCTTCCTCCACAAAGCATCCCTTGAAGTGGAAACTGTTTCTTCCTTTCATACCACTCCTGAAACATAGTCTTGTTAGTGTTGACAAAAGCACTTACGGGGTTTAAGTGAATTTCTCTAGTATTGAAGGCACATATCATTTTTTCCCATTTCATAGGGAGGAAACATGCCCAGAGATGTTTCTGTGATATGCCTAAGTTTCCATGGCTGGTAGGCTGTCCCGGACTAGATCCCGAGTCTTCTCATTCTTAGTGCACTGCTTTCCCCTCTTGCCTCTGCCTGCTGGCTTCTCTTACCAGCAGTTTCCGGTATGAGGTGATACACACAAGCGCACGGTGCAGCGCAGCCGGAAAGCAATGGTGGCCCAAGTGCTAAAGAGCAGCGGAGTGCTCCAGCAAAGGAGGCCTTTTTAATGGGTGTTGGATGAATGTTTACGACTGGGATTTTGCTTTTAACTGAACAAGACCTAGTTTTAACATGCATTAGATTATACTCAAGCCCAGAGAGCATTTTAAAATGACCATCACTAACCACCCATTTAAAAATCAAAATGAATGCCAAAAGTTCCAAGATGAACACGTTATCAAATTAGAAACATTCCTTGACCCTGTGACTTGGTCTTCTTCCCAGCCATCTTTTTCAGGCCTCCAGCTCTCTCTTGGGAGTGCCAGAGCTCAAGATATATGCAGTCCTCAGAGCTTTTGTAGTCGCAAATCACAAGACTTTATCAAACAAAAAGGGAAGTTTGCCTTGGAGTATGAGAACATACTTTTCAGACAGAGTGATGGGAGTACAAACAGGCCAATTCAATTTCTTTTAGGGTCATGGTTTGTAGCTTTATTGAATGTATGACATTCCCTTTTTGAAAGACTATGGGCTGTTTTTACTTCAGAGAATAATTTCCACATCCCATTCGACACCAACAAATGGATAATTATTATATCACTTGGTGGTTATTTATCACAGTTTGAATGGAAATAAATTGCTTCAAAGTGAAATCACGTTACATGGTTACCCGTCTTCCCTATTAATCTTTCGTTTAATTTTCTTTATTTTAATGTGCATACAAATGTTGTGACCTGTCTCATCTGTCTCCCTTGTGATTTCCTCCAATGGATTTAAATATGTTAAGATAAATTAAGTAAATGGGTTAAAGGAAAGCTTGGGAGTTGGGAAATGGGGGTTCAGCTGAGAATAGTAATTTATTACTGAATCAGCTTTCTCACTTCCTGTAGAAAAGGCACATATTAGAAGTCCAAAGTGGGAAGACACATGGATATCCCTGCTGTACACCAGCTAGTGTTGGTGCAGGTGGTGATTGCTATATTTTGTGAGTCCAGTGGTAACCTCAGTGCCCACTTTGGCAGTTTTTCCCAGTGATTTCATTTAATAAAATCCATGGAATAGCATTGTTCCCTCACAGACTAAAAGCATGAAATCAGTCTTCCTCAAGCTTCCCTATTTCTGTCCTACTCATCTAAACTCTGCAAATCCAAGTGAAAGGACTTTTCCAGTTCAACTTGATAGGTACTTACTGAGAGCACTGCATACTAGATATTGGGGATACGGAGGCCCTTTTCCCCAAGGAAATCCTGCTAGGAAGACATCTCTCTTGGATTTTCCTCTCTGTCCCTAGCACACCACTATAGGCTCATGATGAGATAAGCACAGTTTTCTTGGCAGCTGTTGGAGAATGCTCCTTAAGGAGAGATCTGCTTTATTACTAATATTTTCAGAAAAAGTCTTCCTTGAGCAGAAGCTGGTCCTTCAAAGGGTCTAAAGGTGAGAACTGTCCAATGTGGTATGTGGGGAAGGATTTGTGTTGTTTTCAAGTGAGAAATAAAGTAAGAGAGTAGAGAAGAGAAGACATGATCACTTGTCAGAAAATGTACCAGCAAGGGAGTAGGACATTGTTGGACAATGAGTGGAGCCACTGGGAAAATGGGCAAAGGAAATGGCCCAAGGGACACAATGCAGAATGGAGTTTTCCAGCAGTAGGGAGGGCCCAAATCTAGGCAAAGCAAGCAAGGTGTTAGCCACAAGTTTAAAATTTAAGGGGAAAACACAACTCACTAATCACAAGAAGTAGTACTTTAATGCAACATTTAAAAAAATTAAAACTAATGCTAAAAGTTCCAAGATGAACACATTATCAAAAATGGAAAGATGACAGAGTCAGTAACAGTGTTGTGTGGAGGCATTTGGAGCCTGAGACAAAGAAAAAAATCAGAGTATGGGTCCTGCCTTTACAGTACTTAACTATTTAAACATTTACTTAAATATTTTTGTAAGGGAACTTTTATTGGAGCAGAGTCACACTCATTCATTTCTATGTGCAGTGGCAGAGCTGAGTAGTTCCATGAGACAATATTTATACCCAGGCCCTTTACAAGGCAGGTTTTCCAGGACTTGGACTTGATGATCCCTAGGGTCCTTCTGGTTCTAATATTTGCAGATTGTGTTTTCAGTTGATTTAGTTAGTTACTTTTGCTGGGAGATGCAACTCTAGCCTTTGAGAGTTTTTCATTTTATGCTTTGTAAGCATTTCATTTTGTGTTACATTAGACAAGCTTTAATAGAGGGTGTTGGATACTCTGCACATGAAGTGTTGGACAATCGCTTGCTTCATGCATCTCTGTCTTCCTTTTCCCCTGCTAGACTCTGAGCTGCTCTTGGATTATGACGACTCTCACTGAGGGCTCCCTGAATTCACCAGGACTCTTAATCAGAGTCCATATACTTCCTTTTAGGGGCATCTGGAAATGTAAGGGCATCTTTGGGGGTCACATTGACTTCAAGACAATATTGGGAGGTAGTAGGCAGGGGTCATGGACGCTGAGCACCCTGTGATATGCAGCATGGTTCTGTCCAGTGAAGAGCTCTCCCTCCCCGAATGGCAATGGGGACTTTGAAAAACAGTGCAGTCCTCTCTTCCTGCAGGAAACCTACGTTCTTTGCCTTCAGCTTTTATCCATTTTTGTATTTTTCCTGAAGTTATGATAGAATTCTATTCTTCGCATCATGTTAAACCACTTTAGTGGAAATGCTGGCTTCAGAAAATATGAAAATGACTGGGTGAGAGGATTTGAATGATGCTCACTGGGCTTTTCAGTAAATTTTTTTTATTGAGTTAGGTGTGTTTTAACTCATTAAATTCATTAAAAGAAGAAAAGTCTCTGGGAACGTGAGCAGCTTTCTATTTCCCGTTATTATTCACAAAATAGTTGGTGTTTTGTATTCCAGTGAAAATAGGTCTTTTGGCTAATTACCATCTCCCGTTTTTTGGAGGAAGTACGCTGAAAAAAACCCAATTTAAGCTCTTGTTAGGAAAGTACAGTTATGAAAATTACAGCACTGTAAAGAAGAAGTACTGTACTGTGCTATACAGAAAGACATTGTGGTTCTATAAACAACACATATAGAACTGTACCAAAAAAGACAGGTCTTAGGTCTGAATAGTTGTTCAACAGGCCGGTCATTAAATGAGGAATACCGTACAGCTCTGTAATTTTTGCTGATGGTACTGTATGGTACAGTACTGTAATTTTATGTTGTTACACATTACAATATTGAACATAAGACTTGTGCAAATAAAAGCAGAGTCATCAAGTTGGAGTTTCCTTTGACCATTTGTTTGTTCTGAATACTGTATTGTAATGTATATACTGTATTCAATTTCTCATTTAGTGATCAGTTCATTTAATGACCCAGTCTCAGAGACTGAACTTGGTGGTTAACTGAGGAATGCCTGTATATGCAGTAGCCAAAAGGGTGAAATTCCCCAGAAGCCTATTGTCAGATGAATGAGTAAACAATATGAAGTCCATTCATGTAATGAAACATTATTCTTAAAAGGAAGGAAATTCTAGCACATGCTGCAACATGAAAGAACCATGAAGACTGCTAAGTGAAACCAGGCAGATAGAAAAAGACACATGTGATATGATGTCACTTATGTAAGATATCTAGGGCAGGCAAAGTAGAATAGAGTAGAATGAAGTAGAATAGAGGTTAACAGGGTTCAATAGAGGAAAAAAGAGAGTTATTTTTTAAGAAGTACAGACTTTCTGTTTGGAGTCACAAAAAAGTTTTGGAAATGAGTTCCCAACATTGTGACTATACTTAATGCTACTGAATTGGGTACTTTTATGTCACGCATGTTTTGCCACAATAAAAACTTTGAAATGCTACAGAAATACTAGAGCTGGGAAGGGAGATGGTGTCAGGGTGTTAGAGAAGAGGTGAATCTTAAATGGCAGGGATTGTTGAGGAGAAAGCACCGGAGCAAAGCCTGGAGGCAGGAAGCCATGTGGCTCCCAGGGGGAGACTGTCCCAAGGCAAGCGTGCAGGCATGATGCAGTGAGTCAGACCAGCACAGTGTTTCAAGTGTGAGCCGAGCTGGTCCTGGGTATTAGCCTCCATGCCACACTTATTTTCTGGGTGGCCTTGCACACCCATCTTATCCTGTCTGTCACTCAGGTTCCTGGTTTGTACTTAATGGGTGTACAACACTTCCCTCGCTTGGTGTGAGAGGATTCAGTGAAGCAGTGCCAGGCACCTGGGTGATCTTTAGCCCAGCCATTTTGGGTTTATGGCCAGCAGCTACTCTGATATATTTGTTGGTACCTGTGCCATACAGGTGGGTAGTATTTTGCCTGCCTCCTTGCCGGAAACATGCTAAATATCAAATAACTTGTTGATAAGAATGTGTTCCTGGCTCTTTGATTTTGATTCGGGTAACATTAAAGCACATGAAAGCACTTCACGTAGTACAGGGCACATGGATGGTGATTGATAAATGTTTGTTTTCTTCATTCAGTCCACCAGTCATTCTTTAGATCATCAGAAAGAGAGAAGACACAGTCCCTATTGTTAAGATGCTCATGATTGCCCAGCCATGCTGTCCAGGAAGCTGTGCAGTCACTGGTCACCCAAAGAGTGAGGAGCTGTGACAGAGTCCAGAGCAAGGCCTGCTCCAGGGTAGGGTTTGCAGCTGAGCCTCCCATAGGGCAGTGACCTGGGAAGGGAGCAGGCACAGGTGCTGTGGCAGGACCACAGGCCATGGTCAGAAAAAGAGCACAACCTTAGGCAAGCATTACTGAGCTGGAGTATTTCAAGCCTTACTGGTGTGGGTTTTGAAATACTCATTTGTAAGGGGCTGCGCTGGATCTCCGGATCGATTCCTCTGGCCGTCTGTAGCCCCTCTGCCTTCTCCTCCACCTCCCTGGTGCCCCTAGAGCTGCCTGGGCACATCACATTCACCAGCTTTCTGGGTTACACTGTTGGTCATTTATCTTATCACAGTCCCTGAGGCTGGCAGTCTGAGATTCAAGTGTCTGCAGGTTTGTTTCTTCTGGGGCCACTCTTGGTTGAGCTTTGTAGAGTACCATCTTCCTCTGACACAAACCTCCTTCTGTTAAGAACGCCAGTCCACTCTGATCCAGACCCATTCTCAAGACCTTTTGCCTTAATTACCTCTTTCTAAAACCCATCTGCACATACAGACACACTCCGAGCTACTGGAGGTTGGGAATGAACGTAAGAACTTAGAGGAAACAGCTCATTCCCAGACACCCTCTGACTTCTGGTTGGCTTTGTCCAGTGGAAAACCAGCAGGAGTTTGGCCAGTGTGGGAGCAGGATTTGGGGATCAACTTCCCTCCCTGCTGCCCTCTGATACTATTGAAAGCCACTGTCACAGCTGCTGTCAGGCAGCCCTCTCCATAGTCCCTTCAGCAGCACTTCCCCTGCTTCTTCAAAGCTAGGGCCATGATGGTGCTCAGAATTACCATCCGTGCAGTTTCCCTATGCTACACCTTTGTAACCAGGCCTTCTGCTAAGCGTTCCTCTGCTTCCCCAGCCAGGTTTGCTGTCTGTTCCCTGCTGAGACCTGCTGGCTGGTGGTGGTGGTGGTGGGGGGGCTGCAGGGGGAGACGGTTTCACTCTAGGGCCTCTGTGTGTGCTCTCAGACCTTGTTTTCTTGGGGTTGGGTGGCATTCGCTGCTTATTGCTTTGTCTGTTTATGTGGAGGCAGCATGACTTAAAGACAGGACCTTCCCCATGAGCAGTGAAGGCCTGGACTGAAGGCTAGCTCCTTCCTCTGCTATCCTCTGGCTCTCTCTCTGTGTCTCTCCCTCCTTCCTTCCCTCCCTCCCTCCCTCCCTCTTTCATTTCCATAATTGTAGAGTGGAATACAAACAACCTTGTTGTGAGGAATTGATTAAATTACATTGAATGAGAGACCAAATGTTCAATAAATGTTCCATTCTCTTCCCTAAATAGATAAAGTCCCTGGCATGACTCCGTTCTGGAATTCCCCCTTCGGAATCCTCAGAGGAGGTGCCAAGGAGATGGGGAGGGGAGATCAGAAGGTCAAGTGTCAGGGACCCGGATGTTCACAAATGGGCTCTGGGCTGGGCAGCTTTCATGGGGCCATTTCCCTGTCCACCACCCTCCCCCAGTCTGCAAAATGGAACCAGAGAGAGCAGCCTGTCTCCCCTCATCCCAGGTGTTGAGCTGGGACATAGAAGTGCAGACAATGGCCACTTCTTCAGCCTCATCTGATGCCAACACCCGCCTCCCCATACACCCCTACCCTGGATCTGTGCTTTTCCTTGAGTACTTTGTACTTCAGGCTCTTTCTTGCCTTGAGGTCTCTACCCATCCGTCTTCCTCTGCTGGCATCTCTAGCTTAACCTGGTGAATGCCTCTCTACCCTTTGGAGTCCATTGCCGAACTTTTGTCCCAGAAAAAGGCTCTCTCACTTCCCTTTCTTCCCCTGAGGATCAGATCCTTCACACATGTTTTCAAGATTCCTGAACTTTCTCTATCTTCCCTTTGTTAGGATTGTGCTCAAACCATTAATTTACAATTAATGGCTACCTTCAACCTTTCCTGTTGGTAGTAGTTCTGTAAGAGCAGGGGTTGTGTTTTTCTTTCCATAGCATATGAGAGAGCCTGCCTGGGGGTCAGTTCCACCCCATCACCTGCCAGCTGTGTTATTGGAGCATGCCACTTAATTTCTGTGCATCAGTTTCTTCATTTGTAGAACAGGATTAAAAATAAAGCCTACTTCATTGGTTCATGGTGAATATTGAACATGTTAATGAATACCAAACACCTGTGACAGAGCATATGAATGTTTGCAACTGCTCCTGGCTGCCCACTTGATCCTTTGCTAGGAAATTGAACCCAGGACCTCATGTAAGCTAGGTAAGCACTCTGTCCCTGAGCTACATCCCCAGCTCTCAGCTGATCTTTAGTGAAGGTCAAGGTCAAGAGGGAGCTGCTGGACAGAACTCAGGTAGGTGTGCTTCAGTGTGGTCCCTGTGGTGGACAGAGCCGGGCTCCAATGATGAGGCACCTTCAACACTTAGGATACCAAGGAATGTGCCCCTGAGTGGTCCATACACAGAATGGGGCTCAGCAGGGAGCTGCCTGGAGGAGAAGGTGACAGAGACATCTGGGCTGCCTGTGCCTTGCACAGGCTGTTAGGAGACCTGGCTTCTGGATGTGAGATCTGGTGCAAGTGTCCAACCATCTCAGAATGGGATTTCCCCATTCACTGGGTCCATTACGAAAGTATCACTGTCTTAAATGAATATTTATTAAGTAGTATTTGTCCTGTAGCCACATTTGTAAATGTAAATAAGCACATACACCAAAGGTCTCACACTACAGTAAAAAGAACTGTCACAAAGCGTAGACCTTGAACCTGGCCCTCAGTATTTAAAGAAGTCTGTAAGACCAGTACTTATGATCAATTTATCCTTACTTTAGAATTGTAATAATTCTAATTATGTGCTTTCTTGGTTTGAAACAAATTAGAAATTGGTAGGGATGACAGACGAAAAGGAGACCATGGAAAAGAAATAACAGTGCCAGAAGCAGGGACCTCAGACATACAGAAATGACGTTCATCTTAAAATCCTAGCAGTGTGGGGTCATTTCCTTTAAGGCCAATGTTCTGTAAATTGTTTGATAATATCATTGCTTATTAAAGTCAGAGCATTTTAAAGCCAGAAGGAGCAAGCCCTGGTCCAAAGCCCTTATTTTCTGATGAGAGAGTGACAGGTTAGGGTGCTGAGCACCGCAGGCAGCCTGCAGGGGGCGGGCAGGAAGAGCCCCATCTTCTGCAGCCGCTGGCCTTTTCAGGTTGTCATCCTTCACCACCTTCCCTTTTTGGTCAACGTGTGCACCGTGGACACTGCTGAATGCCCAGGCCTTACACACTGTCAGGAATCTTTCCCTTCTGGACTGGAGCTGCTAAATTATTAAAACTTCTTTAGGCACTTCTAGATATGATAATTGATACCTTCAGGCTCAACAACTCTGTGCATGCGGAGGACACAGAGATCTTCGGTGCATTTTTCTTGTGACCCAGATTCACAGCAGTGTGTGTCTGGCCCAGCATATTTACAGATATCAATCGGAAATTCTTTAGCAAGTGCTTACTATGTGTCCAACACTGTTATGGGTTCTGGGGGTGTCAGGGGAAAGGAAAAGAATGGATTAGATTCTGGTCCTCCAGGAAGTTACATCTCAGGAGATGAACAGCCCCTGAAAAGGGTGGGAGGGACCTCTGGCAGGCTGAAGGCAAGGACTCTGAAATATGCTCTGTCCTCAATCCTGGGTCCTCTGTGGCCAGTGGGGAGACCAGTAGCCTCTGTGTGTCTCATTCACAAAATGGGGTTAGTAGTGACAGCCACTTCTTAAAGTGGTTGTATGCCTTAAAGAAAATATCTATTGCATACTTGAAATAGTCATTGGAACATAGTAAACACTCAATACTAGCCCAAGAGCTTCCAATCCCACAGCGAGGCTGAGTCTCTTCCAATAATTTGTGCCTTCATATGTAAACTTTTATCATTTGCTCTGTGCCAGGCTCTGTGCTGGGGGTAAGAATAAGAAGGTCAATAAAACCATCCATGTTCGGAGACAACTAATCTAGAGCAGCAGTCAGCAAATTCTAGCCCCGGGGCTCAATCCCCTGTGCTTATTTTTCTAGACAAAGTTCTATTGGCAGATTTGAGTAGCTGCATAAGAGATGGAATGACCAAAGCCTAAAGATTCTTTCTCTAAGACCCTTTCCAGAAACGCTGCCCACCCTGAGTGCAGGAATGTGCTCCTCTAAGTGTGATACTTACACACTTACAACATCAGTATCAGCTGAGAGCAAGGATAGAAATACAGAAATCTCAGGTCCCATTCCAGAGCTACTGAATCAGAATGTGAAGTTTAATGCAATTGCAGAGTTCTTCCCCTCCGTGTTAAGGTTTGATAGACACTGCTGTAGCAGATGTCAGCAACATTTAAGTCACTCATGGATACAGTGAAAAAATGGTGTGCTACAGGGATGGATAAGGGACCCTGTCTTGAACACTTAGTGTCAGGCATGGGCTGGATGTTTTCTATCTAGTCCTAGCAATGGCTAAATAAATGGCACTACTTTTAACGTCACCTGAAGAAGTCAAGGCTGGAAGAGGCAAGTGATTTTAACCAAGGCTTTCCCATAGTAAGTGGTAAAGCTGGAGTTTAAATCCTGCTCTACCAAGTACAAACCATTTGCTTGTCATCATCATGCTGTTCTGCTTTCCAAGAGAAAACAAAGGAGGAGTAAGGAGGGATTTCACAGAGAAATCTTGCAGAATTGGCTCCATGCCTATATCAGTCAGAGTCCAATCACGAAAACAGAATCCACTCAAAGAATGGAAAACAGAGGAAATTTAATTCAGAGGATTGGTTACGCAGTGATGGAAGAGCTGCGCAGCCATCAGGAGATTGGGAGGCGCCCAGAGATTAGTGACAGCAGGGAGCTGCTGCTACTCTTCGGCTAGAGGGACAAAGCAAGGGTGTGGTGTCACTGGAGCTCTGCAGCTAAAGTGCACGGTGGGGGGGTGGGTAGCTGTACCCCAGAGGACCTGTCCACACAGGATCTAGCCACAGGAACCCGGGGCTTGGTGGTGCTGCCCAAGGAGAGGTGAGGTAATGACATTCTCACAACCAGCATGGCTTCCCATCCCTGTTTCCCCAGGAGCTGGGAATCAGCTAATGCCCAACCTCCTAACACATGGCCTGGGGTACAGGCTTCTACAGTACAGAGTAGAGCAAGCAGAGGCAAGCAGCAGGCTAAAGAGCAGAGGGGCCAGAGGAAGGTGTGTCGGCATCCTGCCATCTCCTCTGCATACCAGGAGAAGATGCCAGCCTTCACTATTCTGTTTCCTTTCCATTCTCAGGCAGCCCCTCAAATGTCCTATTATGGTGCCCTTAGATTGCTGTTTTGGAGTTTTGTCTCTTGTTTTCTTTTGGTGCCTTGGATGTAACTTGCATTTCAATGATCAGGTTCTCCAGTCTCCTTCTGCCCCAGGCTTTCTGAATTGCACATGTAGCTTTAGGTTAAATTCTCGCAACCTCATGCCCAGCCATCAGACTGAGTGCTGTTGGGATCCCTGTGTCCTAGAGATTGAACTGACACCTTTGGATGGGGTATTGCGAAACAAGAAAAGTTCTGTGTGTAGAACAGGGTGCACTGGTGCTCTTAGAGGGGATCATGTACAGTGAGGGGGCAGATCAAGCTCAGGACTTTATTCTGGTGAAGTACTTCAATAGAGATGAGACATAGTTGTATGTATTCCTCTGTAGAATTCACTCTTGCTGCAGAATAGTTGTTGGATTAGAAGAAACCAAATTGGGAGTAGAATCCAGTTAGAAATCTGTTGAAATAGTGGCAATTAAGGAATGTCAGGTGTGCAAGAGGAAGGGATCGATATGGAAGCGATTGTAGCAGACACTTGTCAGGCAAGCAAGTCTATCCCCCTTCTGCCTTTCTTAGTGACAAGAGACCTGCTTTTACTTGAGTGCTGACTCCCCACTGAGACATACTTGCATACTGGCCTTTCCCAGAGCGGAGAAGGAGTCTTGTTTGTCTTATTTTTATTGAGAAAGCTGTGTAATATAGTTCTGGCCAAGGGAAGCAACTGGAATTCTGCTAGGGGCAGGTGGGGGTGTGCTTTAGGGAAGATATTTTTTAACTCTCAAAAAGAAATCAGTAGGGAGAAACATTCTTCTGCTTCTAGTTGTGAGCGCAGGCCACCTTGGATCAGTGAGGAGATTATAGGACAAGCTACCCTTCTGGGGGTGGAGAGAACTTGCCTTGAAAGTGCCCCTCAGTCTTTTAATTACCCAACCCTGGAGATCTGTGATATGAGACCATAAATCAACTAAAGTTTAAGCTACTGTCTTAGCAAATATAGAAGAAAATCAGAAGGTCACAGCACCCACTAGCTTGACTGCTTCTAGGAGGTAAGTTGAAGGATGACCGTGGAAGTAATCACTGGTTTTAACTTGGGTGATAAGGTAGAAAGTGGAGCTAAGTGGTTACTAATGTGACAGGAGCATTGGTTTTGACAGAACAAAGTTCTGACAGAATGAAGTAGGTAAGAATGTGCACGTTTGGAAGTAGCCACACTTTGGTCAGTGAGTTATGGTGAACTGAGGCTGGGGTTCCATGATACACCTAGTAATGATGTCCCTGTGGATGGTCTGTCACTTGCCACCTGTGACCCTGGGCATATGGCTTGAGTTTTCTGAGTTTCAGTTTCTTAATCAACAATGTGGTGCTGATACTGCTGGTATGCAAGGTTGTTATTATGAAGATAAAAGAAAATGAGTGATTGTGTAAACTAAACAACCATGATTATCTAATGGGGCACACAGGGGACCTGTGGGTGGTGGTGTGCCAAGAGCCACACTCCATGCTGGATCGTGGCTGAGGAGGGCTGTGGCATAGTCAGGAGGAGGGGCAGAGTCTGCTGCCGCTCAGGTCTAGCCCTGTGCTTGTCAAGTGTTGCATGGGCTCAGTGTCTCCTCCAGAAAGGACAGTTTTCAGAAAAGCAAATAACTAAGGCTGGTAAGAACACAGTTGCTACACTGGAAGGGGTGGGGGCAGAGGGGCCCAGAACAACCTCCTCTCACCCCCTCTTGCCTGTAGAGGGTGGGGACAGGAAGGAGTCCATAGATCTTTGAGGAAGCATATTGGAGATTTTTGCTACAGACAGGAAGAGCTGAGGACGGTGGCTGAAGAGGATGTGGCTATTGGGAGAGACCCAGAAGGAACACCTTTAGGAGTACAGGGGGCTAATAAATGAGAGTGATGCTGAATCAGTTCATGCAACCACTTGAGTCTCGTACCTGCAGAACTCCTGCTCACCTTCAGAATGCTGCTCCAGGGCCACCCCCTCCAGGAAGGCTCCCTTGACCTGCTCCCAAGTGTCCCTCTGCTACAGAAACTGCCTCCTTGTCAGTCTGTCTGCCTGCCTGACTCCAACTGACCCATGTCTGATCATCCTTGTGTCCAGCCTGGTGCTTTGCCCTTTGCTGAACTGTCCCTTTCAATGAATAGCAGGTGGCCTGATGAAGGCGCCAGCCTGCAGAGGCAGTGTTATGAACTGGGACCCAAGGGCTGAAGATAGAACCAGATGCCCAACCCCAAGAAATGTGCAGAGTTTTGATTAAAGGCAAGAGAAAAGAAGATGGGGAAAAAGAGCCCAGATCTTAAAAACTAAATTTTAATCCTAATGGGCAGCAGCCTGCTGGTTAACAGAAGGGGATGGGTGACTGATAGGACTGGAGGAGGCAGGTAAGATGCACAAAGTTAAATAATGTGCCCAAGACCCCGCAGACAGCAGCCCACTGTGGACTTCCAGCCCGGTCTCTGATCCATCCACACGGCTCCTGACCTCTCCCTTCATTTTCATCCGTGTCTGCCAGCACTGTCTCCAGAAAGACTCGTTGGTGGCCCGATCACCGGAAACTGTCCCATCTTGACTCTTCTCTCTGGATTCTGCTTCCTGTTGAAATGGGCCTTCCTGACCTGCTTGGCATTGCATCCACGCACCCGCAGTGGGCTGCGTGTTGTTACATCCACACAGGCCCCTCCACTCCCCGCCTCCCACCCCCACGCTGTGTCTTGGTGTCTGAGATCAAAGAGAAATATTGTTCCCAGCGCAGATGAAGAAGCAAGTCTGGCTGCTTTTGATGTCAGGCCACAGCAGGGTCGGCTGTGCCCCCGACTTGCTTTTACTGCCAATGCAATTTGCAGCTGTGATGTCGACTCTAGGTAATTGTTTCTCCAACCCAAACAGCACGAGTATTTTTTATTTAAGTGTAAATTTTCATTTGGGTAAATAAACAGCTCCTGTCTACCCCCAGCAGACGGTGGCCCTGAATCACTGGGTGCTGTGGTTTGCATGCCAGCAGAACACAGGTAGTCGGGAACCTAACAAGAGGCCATTATGTAGAGTGTGCCCTTCTTTAACTTTCCCTTTTATTGGAATGGTGTAATTTCAGTTTCATAAATACTAAGAGGTTTACCGCTGGGCACTGGGGCTATCCATCTCATTCACCTCGGAAATTAAGGCTGCTGCGTCTCCCTGCAATGTTTCTCTTTATCTCTAATATCACTTCAGCTGCCTTTAGGAACCAAGCCAGGATGTAAAGAATTCAGATCATTTTATTTTTTACAAGGTCAGATTACTCATGATTCTTAATAGAGAACATCGAAAACCTTTTTATGGAGGGGCAGGCCTTCCTCTCATACATCTTTCCTTCCAGAAACAGCTGCGGTCAGACATTAACTCAAAACCTTAATCTTTGTTCCTAATAATAACAGTAGTAGTAATCATAAGAGTGGCTAAAAGTGCCAGATGTTTATAAACACATTACAGACTCGGTCCTAGGTGCTGCACTTACCCCTTGGAATCACTCTGTGAGGCAGCTCTTAGAAAACACTCAGAAAAGTAAGAGACAAAATCTGCATGGGAGCCCTAGTATCCCTGATAAACCCCAGGACTATGATGTTTTCCCTCAGGTGTGAAGAGTGTAGAGCATGTGGCTTGTCTATCACAAGTCCATTGTTGGGGACCAAGTCAAAAGTGGTGACATACGTGGGGTTGCTTGGGGAAGCCACCCGTGCTCTGCTTGCTGAGTTGTACGTTACAGCACTCCTGAAGGCCCAGGTGCCATTGTGCCTCCTCCTCACTGCCCTGCCCTGCCCTTCCTCCTCATCCTGGTCTGTTTACAGGAAGTCACTCCTGACCTCACCAGGATCTCCTCTCATTGCAGCTTCCTTACCTGTCTTCTCTCACAGCACCATGGCATTGTACTGTACCCTTGACATCTGCAACTGTCACAGCTACCCTGCTGACAGGAGAGATGGTGTCTGGTGTAACATAGTGTTCTGATGCCTGATGCCATGACCATGCTGTTGTGTGAAGCATTTACCAAGTGAAAGAATGAATGAATGAATGAATGAAGTGAATACATAAATAGGTGAACAATATACTTTCTTGCCATTGAGCAATGCCACCTGCATCACACCTGGTAGAGAATGTTCTAGAATCACAGTGATGATGGTAGAGAGTGCCCATGATTCTTCCTGATGGCAATTTCCCAAAAGTTTTGGGAATCCTGCCCTCAAGAGACTTCACTCCTTTAAAGTTAATCAGAAGGTGGATGTTTCTTACAGAAGGGTGAATGTCTACAACAGCCAGCACATAGCTCATGGCAAGTAAGGTGTGGATATTTCCTTACCACGTGTATTCCTCCCAGCAAAAGGTCCCTATCCCATGTCTCACTTTTTCTGTGTCTTTCAAAATAGTCCCCATGACAATCTGTGGCAAAGCTCTTGTTTAAACAATATCCTAATCTTCTGAGGTGAGGAAGAGAAGAACTCTAAAATTAGAACTTCAACTTGGAGAGAGATTAGAATCCTCAATTTTGATTTCTGAGCTGTGCATTCCCCGTTTCACATGGTTTAAGTGTGGGCAGAACCTACCTCTCTCTTAATCTCTTTAGCATAGTAATGCCAGGCTGACACGGCAAGAGCTTTACTACAGATACTAGGAAAACTATGGAGGAAGTTGATAGAAAGGAAGTGAAGACAGTTATGCTGTCTTCCCAGCACCAGCAGACTGTGAGCACCAGGAAAAGCAGGACTGTACTTAATTCATGTTTTTGTTTGATCCTCTTCCTAGAATATAGTGGGAACCCAGTGAATACATGAATAAACAAAAAGATGAAGGCAGAAATGAATGAACAGAACGCCGAAGAGCTTGGCTAAGCCCCCATGTTTGTAGATGTTGTCACTTAGGTGCTGATAGATTTATACAAGTTTCTTTTTCTTCCCTGCTGAATTTTTCTTTTTTCCCATCTAACTTCCTGTCTCTAGGTGAAGGCCACACTGCTCCCCTAGACAGCAAACTCCCTACTCTGCTTGGAGTTGAAATTCTTCTCTCAGATTCCCTCAGTTCAAGTTTTCTTTCCAAGTAGTCATGGTGGGGGGACCATGCAGGACTCACAACTGATTGCCCCAGGATATGGGACTGGTATTCATTGACCCCTGGGGTCAGAGCAAGCTCTTCCTGTGCTGGGATCTTCCCACTTGGAGCTTTGTGTAAAAGGCCCATATTTGGTGGAGTGGCCTAATAAGCATATAATGAGAATTAATATGTAGGCAATAATAGATCCTTCTTCCTTTATTTTTAGTCACTGATTGATTTAGGGTAAGTTTTCCTTCTCAAAATGCCACTCCTTTAAAAGATATTGGCGTTGCCGGGGATTTAGCTCAGTGGTTCCTCCGCCTGCCACTCAAGCACAAGGTCCCAAGTTCGATCCCCGGTACCAAAAAAAAAAAACAAAACCCTAAAAGATATTGGCATTGATGAGGACCCTGTAATAAAATGCAAAGCATAGTTATTGAGTCCCCATCACAGAGCTGGGGACACAACAGTAGCTACAATCTGCGGATGCCTCTCATCCACTGAGCACCTCACCTATGTTGTCATATTTAGTTCGCACTGCAGATCTGCAGAAGGAAGTATGGGGGAAAATAGAGAAGCGTGAATGGTAGGCATGAAAGGTGGGCAGTTCTATGGTGCAGGAGAATGTGGGGGAGGATGGCAGGGGCAGTTGGGACCTCCTGGGATGGTGGCCGGAAGGAGAACTGGAGAGGTAGGTTACAGCCTTCAGAGCTCAAAATGGTACATTGTGGCTAATAAGAAGCCATAAAAGACTTCTAAACTGCAGACCCCATGTCTGGATGAGGCCTGTGTCCCCAGGGCCTCGTATTAATAGCGTGATCTCGCGCTCAGGGACAGGTGGTTGGAGGGAGACAGGGTGTGAGCAGGAGAAAGTAGTACGCTTAGTTGCCCTAGCAAAATCTTCAGGTATGGACTTCAAACCAAGAAATGCTCTGTGGGCAGCAACATGAGTATGTGGTGACGAGCTTGCTGAAATTCCAGCTGTGTTGGGGAAACGGGATCCCAAGTGGTGGCGCTGGCAAAGGAGGTTGACCCACAGCATCTGGGATCCCTGCTGAGGGATTCCTTTCCCACACCCCGTGTGAAATGGGGGTGTGGTTCTGCCCCACGCAGGCCAGACTCAGGGAAAACAAGGCCGTATTGCCATCTAATAAAAGCTTACTCGCACTTTGTATTGGAAATGTGGAACAACATGCCCAGAGGAAAGAGAGAAGGGACAGAACATTTAGGAGGAAGCTATTTCATTGCATGTTGAGATCTTGAGTTTTTTTCTCAAAAGAAGACTGTACTTAAATTAAAATAATGGGGTTTTCAAAGGGGATCAAAGGATGGAGGGAGGCAAGAGGGAGGGAAGGGATAAGGGATGCAGGAAGGAATTGGGATGTATTATGTGCGTGCACCAATTCCACATAAGGAACGTAAACATTATGTACCGCAATCATCTACTAATGAACTAAAATAATAAGATGAATGCAATAAAAAAGATAAGCTTTGACTCTCCGGTTTCTATGATAAGTCACCCTGGGTTAGATTTCGGGGTGTTAATTATAAACTGTTCTATAAATGCTTTTCATGTAAATAAAAAAGATGAGGTTTTATTATAGTGTTTCAAATGACAAAAAGTAGAAACATCAAGATTATCTGGAGCTGTTGGATCCACAGGGGGCAGCTGCTTTATGGTGTCTGCCTTATTCTGTACCAAGGAGCCTTTAATCTAGAGGATGGGGAGAAAGATCCCTGGGTCACTGCGGACATCGCTTCCTCCATCTGTCCAGCCTGTACTGTTCTCTAGTAAGAGGCAATTTCACAAGCCAACATCCCCAGAAAAGGAGGATTCATTTTTCCCTCCTTATCAAATACCATTTCTCGTTTCTCTGGCCCTCATAAAGTGGCTGATATAAAGTAGCAAATGTATCCTACCCATCTGCTTTCAAAGGCAACCTCACAGCTCTGTAGAAAGTGCACTTGTGTTATTAGCCTGATTGTGTGATGCTGGCCTTTGCATAGAGATTGCCTTTCAAACGTGTTTCTGCTGATTTAATACTCATTATCGTTTTTTCCACCTTTCCTGTGACTTCCTATGGTGATGGAATTTCTGATATAATTCTTCTCTTCTGAAGGGAGTGTTTTTCCATCTTCAGAGAAATGGGAACGGAGGCTCAGGGCCAGGAGAACTGGAGAACATAAACCTCAATCCTTTTATATTTTTGGTCCTGGGGATTGAACCCAGGACCTTCACACCGGGCTTAAACTTACAGCCCTCTTGCCTCAGCCTCTCACAGTGCTGGGATTATGGGCATAGGCTACTATGCCAGACTCTGGGAACCCATGCCCAGGCTTTTCTACACACACACACACACACACACACACACACACACACACACACACCAAAATGTGTGTGGCATGTAGGAGCAGCCCACAGGACAGAGGCAACTGAGAATTATGGAGGAAAATTTCACCTCCACCTCATGGCTTCCTAGTGAACCAGTGAAACCTACTGTTGGTCCTTTAGGGTGATTTTTCCCCCATGATTAGGGGAAAAAACCAAAGAAAGGAAAATAGAAAGAATCACCGATGTGATCTTATTCCTCTCAGAACTGGGCCAGAGGAGAAAGAGATGTAAAGAAAGGTTTGCACCTTCACTCAGGGAGCTGAGGAGAAGTGAGCAGAGGCGTGCACTGTTTTATTGACATCTACGAATGCCACTTATCAAAAATCACAACTCAGAGCCTTCTTGAAGTGGGTTCATTTTCTCCTCTAACCCACTTGACTGGTTTTCACAGAGCAGAGTAAATTTCACACATCGAAAGCCTGTTTTCTCCTCTCCTGCAGCCACAGCAGGGCCTGCTCCACCCCTCCTGCTCCTCCCCTGCAGGAGGAGGTGCTGTCCAGCTCCCTAGCATGGCTCCAGGGCTGGAGACCTGGCCCCAGCAGCTCTCAGCTGCTCCCTGGCTGCTTCTGCTCGGAAGCCCAGCACACGATCTCCCAGCGAGCTGTGCTTTTGTCTGACCTGGTCATTTTCCCAGCCTTCCCCCTGCCTGGAATGCCCTTCCCCTCCTGCCCCTCTTCCTATCCGCTCTCCAGGGTCAGTTTGGGGGGCCTTGCCTTGGGGGGCTTTCCTTGACATCACTCCACACCGTGTCCCTCGTCCAGCTCATGCCCATCTGTCTCCCCGAGCGCTCTCTGCTGCCTTTCACTGGGCAGTCTCTCTGCTATTATTTGCACTACTGTCTCCTCTCGTTAGACAAGAAGTTCACTGAAGACAGGAATTCCACTTTTGTCCTTTCTATCCTTGCTTGTTTGCTTAAGATCTTTCCCCAGAGCCATGCACTTGATGTGTGTTGAATGATGCCATTGCGCACTGGTTAAAGACTAGATATCAATGACCACCTTCTTTTTATCAGACTTGACTACCAGGGCATGGATTGGGGATCTAGCTAGATCAGAGACTCAAAAGAGCTTAAGGGAAAAAGAGAATATCCCAAGCCACTCTTGTTTTGGAAAACTGATCTACATCAGAATACCATGGAGGAATCTACAGGGTGGAGTGTCTGGGAGTTAGGAGACTTGCATTCTGCTGTGGCCTTAGGACTATTTTGCTGTGTGACTGTGGGCAAATTCTGGAACTTCTCTGGGCTTCTCTTTCCTCACCTGAGAAATGAGCACATGGCCCTTCTTATGGGTTACTCCCTTTCCACGGGCTCAGAGTTTGCACTACGATTTCCACATCTTGTGAGAATGGAAACCACACTCCCTTTCTGCACCCTGAATGACTGATTCTCCATCTAGGCAGCTAGACTCACCAGTGCTGTTGCATGCAAGTTGGGTGAAGAGATGGAGCTATCATTCACTGGTATTTATGACTAAAAATGTAAAGTTCATTCTTTCTGCTGTACATTTCTACATGTTTTCACATTAAAACCTTTACTTAAAGCTAACGTGTTCTGTCCAAGCATTTGTGAGCTCCCCTGAGTAATGCTGAAAGTTTTAAATTGAGCATGTAATGCAGAGATGAGGCTGTGTCCTGTGTCTGGCCGTCTGCTCCCTCGGCCAGGTGGCCGGAAGTGTTCTGGTAGTGGCTTCTGTGTCCTCTGGGTGCTGCAGGGCACTAATGGGGAGGACATCCTGCAGGTGACCCAAGGAGGACACCGAGCATCAGCACACAGCCTTTACTGTTGCAATTTCCTGACTGAATCCCAACTTAGCCTATTTTGACTGGTGTTGACATTAGCTCCATTTTATATGGGGAAACTGAGGCTCATTGGTGTGAAGCGAACAGACTTTCTCAGGTTGATCCAAACCCCCTAAGTGTCCACAGCTAGGATCTGAACTTCAGGATTCAAAGTCTCCATTGGTGCGAGTTTCCTGTACCACAGCAGTGCCTTCATTAGCATCAGGTATGAAGATTGCTTTCACCTGAGCCCAACCTGTGGGTCCTGGTTTTCTTGCTCACAATTTGCAAGGTTATAAGGGACAGGGACAAGAAGAGCACAGGCTTTTGAGTGAAGCAGCTAGGAGCTTGAGTCCCAGCTTTGCCATTTGCTAGTTCAGTGTCCTGGGGAGGTGGTAGAGTTTGGTCCCATAGGCATTGTGAGTCATCTGGAGCTGTGGGGAGTGAGAATCCCTAGTGGTAGGGAATACTTACTGCTAATGGTACAATACCGAGCGTCAATGCTAGGCAAGGTGGTAGTTTGGACATTCAATCTGCCTTCCCACTGTGCCTCAAATCAGAGACCCTGAATCACTTCGCTGTGGTCTGCCCTGAGTGGCAGAGCTTCAGTCCTGATGCCTCTCCGAATGGCTCACTGCCTCCAAAATAAATCTAGCTCTGCGAAACTCTGTCATCAGTGAGGACCGAGCAGCACTGCCCAGTCTTCACCATCGATGTCGGTGGCAAGAGCCTTCGGTTCTGCTCCTGTTTGCCTGGGGAGCTTCACATGGATTTACTCTTTGGATGTTCTCTTCCTTCCTTAGTGTGGGGAACAGCAGGCATTGTCTTGGCAAGGTTGCAGGATAAATATGCTGCTTTGGGGACATCTACATCCAGCAAAACCTTTATTTTCCATCCCTTGAGCATAATCTTGCGAAAAATACACCTGTTATTTTGGGTGCATACCTGGTGGGGCTTAATTTTCCTTCTGTGGGTGGGAAAATGTGCTGTCAAGATATGAGAAAGAGTCCTCACATGCTCTAAGTCAGGGACATTTTAGGTATTAAAAAAAATAAAACCTCTCAGGATCTGGATTGAGTCATAAAGTTTTATTGAAAATCTGAGAGAATCACCTGGGCCCGAGTCCTTCAGGTGTGTGTTAGAGTCCTTGGAGCTGCAACTGGGGTCTCACGTGACTCAGTCCCTGACCTGCATGTATGCAAGGGGTGGGGGCTGGATACACCTTAAGAAATGGACCCTGTGTTTCCCAGGTCCCCACCCAAGACACTTGGCCCTTCCTGTTGGCAAGGCCCTGTTTACACACAGCTGCCTCCAACCTCATCTTCGTCAGCAAATTTTCCAATGTCTGGAGAAGGGAAGCAAAGGCCAGGTTGAGAATTAAACACTTAGTTCCACCTCTTTCACACACTAGTTCATTCATTCATTCATTCATTTTGGAACAATTACTGAGCAATTACTATATTCCAAGCATTGTACTAGACCCTTATAATACAGTCCCTGACTTGATGAGGTTTTACATAGTGGGAAATTTGAAAAGCAAGGAGATAATTAAAATCTGGCATGAGCAATCAATTATCAATTGTTGACCAACTCATTGATCCAGCAATACTGAATATTGGGCATATGGCGAGCACTGTTTTAGGTGCTAGGGATATGGCAGTGAGCAAAGTAGATGAACATCTCTGCCCTCTGCAAGCTCACATGTGGAGCTTCAGGCGGAGGCTGGGGACCAGCTCTGTAGGAGCACTGGTGCAGGACCGAGTGAGGCTGTGATGACGGTGCTGCTCCTTTGAGGGTAGCCTGGGAAGTGCTCTCTGTGGAAGTGAGGCCTGAGGTAGCCTGCTGAGATGCTGGGGACATGCAACCCACACACAACCCTCTGGAGTCCCTTGGAGGGCCACTGAACCCACAAGTGTCCTGTGACTTGGCTGGAGTCTCTTGACTTCTCTGAGTCTTTGGACCTTGGGGTTCACCACCCTCCCCTGCCCACCTCCTCTGATGATAAAGCACAGAGGACCCCTGGAAGAAGCTGCCCTTCCTGCCCTTCCTGGACTCATGAGTTGCTTGCATTGCCCTGTTCCGGGGAGGCCTTCACCACAGCGGGCATATGCTCTCCATGGTGCTGATGGGAAGTCACTGGCTCATTTCAAATCCTCCTGCCAAAAAACAGGTCCTGGGTGTCCCTGAGGCCAGCTCCAGCTGGGCGGTGAAGGGAGAGAGCAGAATCTGCTGTTGCAGGCCTTCTGGAATGAGTGCCCTCCCTCTTGGACCTGGCCCTACACAGCACCCCAGTGTAGCATTCACTACGGAAAGCCCCTGTCATGGTATTTATTAGTACTAAAATACAAACACAGGGCATGCCTCGAGCACATGTCTGGCACATGGTTGCTAATTGGAACAGATTACTTCCTTCCTTTCTCCTGCTTTGCTTTCCCATCCTGTCCCCCATGGTCCTGCCCCTCTGTTCTGTTTAGGCAAAGGCTGCAGGGAGCTGACATCTTAGGACTTTCCATGAAGAGAGAAACTAACCACTTCCTTCTTGGCGACTTGCATTGTGCATTTACTGAATGCACTCTGCTCCACTCCTTTTAGGTATCTACTCACTTAATTGATCCTCACACCCGTACAATGAGGTTCCAGTGTTCGTTATCCCCATTGTATAGAATGGAAACTGAGGTGCAGTGATACTAAGTAATTACTTCAAGGCCACAGAGGTGGAGGGGAATCAAGGAGCCCTTTGGCCACTCCCTTGGACAAGGAGTTAAGATGGCAAGAAGGCTAACCTCTTCGCCTTGGATCTCCCAATGCCTGAAGGTGACAGAGGAAGTGCAGGGAAAGCTTGAACCCTACAATGAGGAGGCACCCCATGCTGCAGGCAGCTGGCAGAGCATATCGCCTGTCACCTGGGCTCTGCTTGCCCTCTCCTGTCCTATTCTGTCCATAGAGAGCTGTGAATCACCCATCTCAGGGAAGGGCACAGAAAGACAGCGTGAGCCATTAAAGAGGAGAAATGAGCCACATGTGTTTGACTCAGTAGTGGTCAGAGCCCAGTGTGCCTGTCTCTGAACTTCAGTATCAACAACCGCCAACTCCTGGCATCCTGTCCTCTCCTAGGGGATTAAGGTGGCCTCTGAGCTCTCAGAGGGGCCCCAGGCACAGATGCAGCAGTGGGGATTGGTCCCCCGTCTTTGGGGCTGCCGATCTTTGCTGTCCCTTTTCTCTTCTGGAAGGCAGTTGTGTTTGAGGAATAGCAGGGGTAACAGTCAGTCAGGGCACTGGCACAGCCAGTGATCTCTGGAAGCTCGGGTCAGAAAACCAGTTACCCAGCCTGTAACCCTTGTCTACCTCTCCTCTAGAGCTGCTGGAATTACCCATGATCATCAGTGCCAGCTTTGTTCTCCAAACATCTTTTCCCTCTCGCTATTTCTCATTTCCTATCCACCGCTGTCTTTGTCTTCTTCATTCTCATTATTTTCCTGACTTCCCCCTTTCCTTCTCTTTTCTCCTCATCTACAGAGTAATGAGCCCGTTTGGCCAATTTTAAGGCCATTTCCTGGCTTGCTACGGGTCATCTGTCCACTTGGGTGAAACCATCTTGCAGAGGTGAGTTAAGCGGATGTGAATTCAAATTCTGCCTCTTGATTTATTTGCTGTGTGACCTTGGGCAAGTTATTTGCCTTTTGTCTCTTCTTCTATATGTATGGCTTGGATTCGCATGAGTGAGCTTGGAACCCCAGCGGTACTGTCACCCTCATTGTTAGTGCTGTCAGTTTTCATTATTCCCTGTTGAGAAGAGACATGAGTGAGGGCAGTCTCTGTGGCCCTCACCCCATTGGGTCTCAGCAGCAGTGACAGTCATTGCTTCCTAGGGCTCCACATTCTGAGGGTCAGGGACATACAGCCTGATGGATTATGAGGAGCTCTATCCTTAAACAAATGAATGGTCTAGGAAAGTCAGGTGTGCAGTTCCTCAGGTGAAGGTGACCTGAGAAGAACTGCCCAGCTCCGCCAACAGCACCATGCTAAAGCTGCTCATTGGACCTGTCCCCAGTGTCACCAGCTGCCCTGCTCCCACAATCCTGCCTCCCTCTGCAGCTGCCTGCTGGGGCTGGAGCAGGGCCTGAACCCCGAGGCCCAGGGAGGTCTCAGGTCCCCAACAGCTCTGGATTCCTGAGCTCAGGGAATGAGTGACAGGGGACACTACAAAGCCTGGTACTGGGGAAGCGGGGCTGGGAGGTGGGCCTTGGGGTGACTTCTCAGCCTCCCCACTGCAGCTGCAGGAAGGGGACCTCTGCCACGCCCCAGCTGTGGCAATAGTGTCATGTGAAGCAACAAGAGGGAAGGAAATGGACTTGTCATCCCTACACAGGAACAAGTACTCTGGTGCAGTAGTAATGAAGAAGTTCTGGACTTGGAATCAGAAGTTGGGTCTGCATCAAAGTCATTTTACTTCTGTGCATAGCCCCTGCTTTAAATGGTACCTACGATTCTGTGGATTCAGTGTCAATGCCAGTCCATCCCTCTGGACATTCTCATGGGTGTGATAGGGTGGGATGGATGTGGATTTATGCTCTCCAGGAGCCCAGAACCGAGTGATCATAGTAGATGCCAACTATCATGTAAAGGGCAGCAAAGCTTTGAGGTCCAAGTGGAAGATACCGTGCTGGACTGCCTGGGTACACATCTTCAGTCTTCTGCTTGACAACTCTGACCTTGGACGAATTAACCTGTCTGCATCTCCATTTTCTCATCTGTAAAATGGGCTTGTGACGTTAGTACCTACCTCATGGAGTTGATCTAAGGATGAAGAGAGCTAACAGGTGTAAGGCTGTGGGAACCATCATATCACAGAGCACTGTCTCAGTGTTAACTATTATTATACGTCCAACTTTCAATATTCTCCTTTAATATCCCTCAGCAGCAGCTGTTGCTTGCTTTTTTTTTTCATTCACTGGGCATATTTGATTGAGCAACTGATTTTACGTTGAGCTAATCAAAGTGCCTTTCCTAATAATTTGGAAATGAAGCTGAGTAATAATGGGGAGGTTGGGGAAGGAGGGAGGAGAGAAAGATTTGTGACAAATATGCTCAGAAACTGTGGGGAAAACATCTGTTGATTCACCCTGGGGTAGACTGGAGGGACAGAAAGAGACACAGAGACAGAGGCAGAGATGGAGGGAAGAAAGAGAGATGGAAGTGGATGCTCAGAAGAGGACAGAGGTGGGAGGTGGAGCAGTTCAGCTTTAGGGTCTCTGGTGCCTGGACATTCTTGAAGCCCTGCTGCATTTCTGACTTTGGGTTCCAGAGGACAAGTCCCATAGCATTGTAGCAAATCCTTCTGAGTGAGCCAGAATGGGCTGTTTCTGCTGCATGGCAAGCAGCCCCTAGTCCCAGTGGGCTGATGGGGCACAGGGCCTGCTCACCCTGTGGGTTGGCCTGATGCTCGGTGGGAAATGCTGCCTGTCTCTACAGTGCAGGGAAGTCTGTGTCTAGACTTTTACTCTGGGAAGTGGATGCAGCAAATTCACACACTGGCTCTCAACTTTGCTCTTGGATGTGACACAGATTGCTTCTGCTCACTATTTCATTGGCCAAAAGAGTCTCATCAGCACAGGCATCTTTCAAGGAAGCAGAGTAGTGCAGCCTTACCATGTGTCAATAAAGGGGTCGCAGCATACTTTTGAACAGCCATGAATTATTACCACCTCTGTTTTTCTTCTCCATTCATAGTACCTTGAGTTATTTCTGTGGAAGAGAAAATAAACAAAAGTCTAACTGAGATGATAGGAAAAGAAATTCTCAGTGTCTGGGCTGGCTGGATGTTGAGTTGGCTGGGTGGAGCCCTCAGGCCTTGGGACTTCAGAGTGGGAACAAGCTAACAAGCTAGAGGATGGAGGTGATGCTGAGCTTAGCTATGCCATAGGCATATTTGCCTGTCACTAGCACGACTCTGTTTTAGAAACCTTAAAATGCACATGGCACAGTGGAGGTGGACTTGGTGATCATACACGCTGGGATCTGAATCCTTGCTGTCTAGGGGCAGAAAGACCTGATGGTGACAGGCACCTCGAAGATTGTGCAGTGCTGCCTGGAGATTCAGGAAATGTCAGCTGCCTTCCCTCTCTCCTTACACTGCAGTCTTCTCTTTTTTAGTTACTGCTTGTTGCAAAGTTTTCTTCTTATTTTCCTCGGGGGAATCTAAACATACTGGCAGTATCTTTGAGAACCATGTGATGGAGGGGTTTGCCATTTTATGGGAAGACTAGTTTAATTGTTGGCATAACGTCCGTTGCCTTGGAATTATAACCCAACAGACTCGAGGCTCTGAAATACCATCTGTTTCTCAAATATATATATTTTTCAGAATCTTCCCACAGAATGTTATTTTTCCACTTAACTTCAGAGATACATATTTTTACCTACTAATGGAAATCTTGGGATATTTATTACTCTTTATGACTATTAATCTGTAAAACTAGAAGTAAAACAATGTGAGTGTAGGACAGCAGTCGAAGGCTAGTAAGATAGAACTATATTTCTAAGCCACAGCTCTGAGAGTAGCTCTCTCTGCTATAAAACCACCAGTGTGTCCCCAGGGACCACACAGTAATGATAAGGTACAGTTCCTGTAACATCTTTCATGGTATTTTGTCATTTCTCACTTTTTGCTTTTGCTGATGTCATTTCTTCATGTAGGATACGTCCTCCTTTTTCCAGCTGGATAGCAAAAACAGCTAGAATACATTTTGTCATAAGAAAATACAACTCAAAGAGACTTAAACAGCAGTGGTTATTTATTGTTTCTTTACTTGAGAAGTCCAGAGGTGAGGGAGAAGTCAAAATTGGTTTGCACCTGTGGTTCATCAATACCAAAAGGTTAGGTTCTTCCTGTCTTTTTGGTGGAATCAATTTCATTTTCTTGATGGGATGTATGCCTCATGATTCCCTTAAGGAACAGAGTAGGATTTCTTTCATCCATCTTCTGAACTACTCTCCAAACTTCCTGTGGTCATACTTTATCAGTCAGTTGTGCGCCTTGGGTTATTCTGCCTAGTGTATTGGGTTGGTTGCAGTGAGTGGCTTCCATGTGCATTCCTGAACAAATCACAAGACAAACTGAGTTGGCCCAGTCAGCCACCTCATCCTCATCCCAAATTCTACCTGCAATTCCTAGTTTGAAATTCCTGAGTTGGACTTTCCAAGTTGGTGAGAACGGAGCCAGGAAAGTGTGCGTTCTGGAGTTGCAATATCAACATATCTAACATGGTCAACAACTTGTCCATAAATGCACCAGATATTTGTGGAGGACTCGCTACACACCAGCTGCTCTGCCAGACATAGGCCTGGGCCAGGTACCATCTAGTGAGGAGAGAGACGTGTCCAGAAACACTCTGATCCTCTCCTCAGGGCTGTGATGGAGGGGAACTCAGGGTGCTGTGTGAATCCAGGGAAGAGACTGGGTGGGGTGCAGTCAGAGAGGGGTTTGCAGGGGAGGCGGTGCTGAGCTGAGATGTGAGGGAAAATTGGATCCAGTCAGATGAGAATGTGTAGTGGGGAGAGGAAAGAACGGCATTCCAGACGGTGAGCACAGTAGGTGTGAAGGCTGAGGAACGGGAGTGAGCAGGGTGATTTGGATAGTGCAGATAGTTCAGTAAAGCAAAGCTGTCAGGAGCATGGGCTGTGGGGTTGGGATGCCCTGGCTCATGAGCCAGTCCTACCACTTAGAACTGCTGTGCTGTGTGAGTTTCTTGTCTTCTTGGGCTTCTGTTTCTCCATTACAAAATCAGTATAGTAAGAATAGTAGCTACCTCTTCAGACTGTCGGTGAAGACTCAATGAGTTATATGTGAAGCACTTGGCTCACACTGCTGTGGAAGGACCAGAAAAGACTTGGCGATTATGATTGTCATGGCCAGAGCTGTGTGTATATGTGGGCAGGCGTGCTTGTCCATTTGGAAGAAACCAGATCTGGGAAGTGAATGGCAGACCTGGGAAATTTTAGGCTATTTTTAGCACACTCTTGCTTTCGCTTTGCTTTTAACTCTGGCAGAATTTCAAGGCATGAGATCTGCAACGGGTGTCATTGTTCCTTTCTAAAGTGGGGGCCTGGGCTGCTGAGTAAGGCGCATTTTGAATGATCATATCAGTGTTGTAATCTCTTCACTCTGTAATCACTTCTGCTCATCAATGTCTTCATCTAAAAAAAAAAAAAAGAGTCACAATAGCTTGTGCTTAAAGGTTTGCACGTCAGAATAAGACAGATTTATCTGGTTTGATTCCAGTGCTGTCATATGTGACAACCATGCGTCTTTTACTTCTTACAGAAACTCAGTGAGCTAGGTCTTGTGACTCCCCTCTTGCACAGGAAAAAGCTGAGTTTGGAGGAGTTAAGCAGCTTTGCCTACTGTTGTAAAGACGGCAGGTGACATGGCTGTGCTTCCAGCCGAGGATAAGGGAGCTTGGGACTTTTGCTGCTAGTTTTTGTTTTCTTTCTTCCTTTCTTTTCCTTTCCTTTCCTTTCCTTTCCTGTCCTTTCCTTTCCTTTCCTTCCCTTCCCTTCCCTTCCCTTCCCTTCCCTGCCCTGCCCTGCCCTTCCCCTCCCCTCCCCTCCCTTCCTTTTCTCCCTCTCTCTCTTCTTTCTTAAATTCTATAAAATGGGATGGAAGTAACTACCTCTATACTGTCATGAAAACAAAGTGATTAAAATGAATAATGGATAATTTGAAATAGGAAAAGGTCCAAAGGTGTAGGGGTGGTGGGAGGGGAAGGGGAAAGGGAAGAAGGGAAAGGAAAAATTATGAGAAAAGAAATAAATGGAAACAAGGTCTATGTAAATAGGGAAGGGAGCACAGGTAATTGGGAAAAAAATAAGAACCAAGATACATCATGTACAGGGACAAGCACCCAGTGATAAATGTAAACGTATTGTATACCTAAAATGTACCAATAAAAGAATTTAAGGCAAACAAAAAAACAAAATGAAAGGTGCTTATAAGTCAGTCACCATGATGACTGGCCACAAATAAATCTTTAGTAAATTAGCTCTAATGAGAATGATGACATTTACCTTATGTTTTTAACAGAGACTAAGTTAACCAATAGATGTAAAACAATGAGAGAAGGCCGTTCTTTGAGATACCATGCAAGATATTCATGGTGATTAGTTTGCATACAACTGCAACATCCCTTCCACACTTGCCATCCCCCATTCTGCTTATTTTTATTGAGATGGGGCCTTCCTTTCAAATGATCATGATTGTACAGCATTTTAGTTTTGCACATTCCCTACTTGAGTGTAAGCTTCGTGAGGCCATGAATTATAGTCAGTTGTGTCTCCTTTGTCTACAATGGGGCTTGGAAATAATAAGATCCCAGTAAATCCTTATAGAGTGAGTGAATTAGCACATTGATGTATCAATTAATAATTAGAAAAATGACAATTAAAATCCCTCCAGTTTTTAGATCTTGTGATTTTGTGGGTGTGCATGAATTTCTCCATCCATTCTGCTTTCATGTGATAGTGTTACAGGAAATAATACCGGAGATGAAATATGAAATAGTGTATCTCCCAACCAGTTAAGTGTATGATACACTGAGTTCCTCTTCTCTAGAAATCGAAGAATGGGTCCTAGGAACAACAGAGGTTAAGAGTAGGAAGATGTTTATTGATGGGAAAGCTCCTGAGGATAGAGGGGGACCTGAGTGGGTAGCCTGGGACCCCACTTTACAGAGGAGTTTTATAGGGTGGAGCCCACATGGGTACAATGTGGGCCACAGCCGTGAGCATCCAATAAGGTTACAAGGGCAGTCACTCAGGTAATGGTGGTCCAATTGGGAAACAAGTCATGTAACAAGCATGGATGGAAAGAACAAAGATTCTTGTAGGAAGTGGTGGGTTTAGGGGTCTCTGGTCATGCACCAGGGTGGTTGATGTCTATTTAGACTTCATTAGACCCAGTGTTTGCGCTTTGCGGAAGTATGTAAATATGGTCATCTTGTCTTTATCCTGAGGCCTGGCTTTTTCCAGTGCAGCTGTGGTATGTTTCATCTTTTTCCTAATCCTCTTGAAGTAGCCCTATCTGACTGCCTATAATATTTTTTTTTGCATTTAACATTTTTATTTTAGACAGCAAACAACAAAAATAAGCAAACAAACAACCAAAAAAATGTGAAATAGGCTCATCAAATGATGTAGAGTTATCCTTTCCAGGAAAGCAGAAGGTAGACCAGTGCAGGTTATCCTGAAGGCCACACACATCCTGCTTCACTGCTGCTTGCACTCTGCTGGGTTTTGCTCCTTCTTTGGGTCATAGTCTGCATCATTTTCCTCATCTGCTTCTTCACCTTCTTCATCATAGTCATCATCATCATCTTCAGTAGCTTCTCCAGTGAAGTACAACACTGATCTTGGAATTATACAATCACGTAAAAAGTGACCAATTTCAAAGTCTGCAGCAAGGATAGCTTCGGCATCATCATCCAGATCTCCACTCTCAGGAACTTCAGGAGGAGCAAAAAAAATTAAAGAAACAATCATTGGAAACTGTTTTAGTCACAGTATGAACTGTCCCATGTCCCTTATGTATCTGCTTTTTAATGGTTTTCAAAGTGACATTCTTTCCTTTTTTCCAATCTATTTGGCACCCTGTACAGCCCATAATTTCTGGCCCATCAAATGGAAAGGGATCAGAATCATCTGGTTCAGATCTCATCCTATATGTATTTGTCAACACTTCATTTGTGAAATATTCATTGGGTTCAAAGTGAAATTCTAAGATAAAACTCATAGGCTGGCCAGCATCTGAGAACTTCACTTTAATGTCCTTCAAATGCTTCAGAATAGGTTCATCATGTTCCTGAACCATGTCACTGAGCAAGTCAACATTCTTAAAAACAGTCAACCAAAATTCAGGAATTCCTTTAGGATCTTCTTTTTCTTCATCTTTTTTTTTTTTCATCTTCAATCTTGGCCTTTTCTTTCAGCTCCAAAACTTCTTCCTCATCTGGTTTCCACTCAGATTCTTCTTCTGTAGGTTCATAAATTGCATTAATGATCTCAAATCGCTTATCAAATAGAGGCTGGTAGAGAACAGCATACTTCCTTTCAAGATCATGAACTTCCTCATAGAATTTGGCTTCTATCTGTGCACATTTAACTTGAAGGTTTTTGAGAGCAATCACTCTTCTTTTAACTACCCTAGGCAAGCTTTCAATGTATCCTGTTGGTGTGTCTACCAGACCATCAAGTCTTTCTGGAAGGGCTGCAAGAATCTGAGGATTTTGCATCATCTGAACAGTCAGCTGACGTGCTTTGATTTTTGTTTCTTCACGAGTTTCTTCTTCTTCTAACTTCTTCAACATCATCCAAATCTTGATCAAGTTCAGACTGTTCTTTGTTGTCAATGTCTGCCATGTTGTAAGAACTGCAAATATCAGCGGCTAGTTAGGGGAGTCAGGCGGCTGGAGCTGCGCAGGGAGTGACTAAGGGTGGCCGCGGAGGCAGGAGGACCAGGAAGTGGCACCACGATCAGATGGTGCTAAAAAAGACTGCCTATAATATTTTTACCTAGCTCCTCTATCTATAATAATAGGATAGTCAGCTATACAGATTCAATGCAATCCTAATTGAAATCCCAACAGTATATTTCACAGAACTAGAGAAAACAATCCAAAAATTCATTTGGAACCAGAAGAGACCTGGAATAGCTAAAGCAATTCTAGGCAACAGAGACATGGCAGGGGGTATCACAATACCCAACTTGAAACTATACTACAAAGCCACTGTGATAAAAACAGCATGGTACTGGCAAAGAAACAGACCTGAGGATCAGTGGAATAGATTAGAAGATGCAGAAACAACTGCAGACATACTCAGCTACCTCATCTTTGACAAAGGAGCCAACCATCCTCACTGGAGAAAAGATACCCTCTTTAATAAATGGTGTTGGAAATACTGGATTTAAACTTGCCAAAGATTAAAACTAGATCCCTATATTTCACCATGCACTAAACTAAAATCAAAGTGGATTAAAGATCTAAATATTAAAACAGAAACACTAAACTGCTGTAAGATAAGTTAGGTAGAACTCTTGACATTGACATAGGAAAAGACTTTATGAGTACATAGTAGCACGGGAACTAGCATAAAGAATAAACAACTGGGATCTCATCTTATTAAAAAGCTTCTGCACTGCAAGAGAAACCACCAACAGAACTAAGAAACAACCTACAATGTGGGAAAAAGTTTTTACCAGCTGTTCCTCAGACAAAGGTCTACTATCTAGAATCTATAAAGAATCAAAAAATCAGACCCCCCAAATATAAAGACCCAATTCAAAAATGGGCATCTGAAATGAACAGACATTTCTCAGACAAAGAAATAAAAGCAACATATAAACATATGAAAAAATGTTCAACATCACTGGTCATTCAAGAGATGCAGATGAAAGCAACGCTGAGATTCCACCTCACTCCAGAAAGAATGGCTGCTATCAAGAAATCAACCAATAACAAATTCTGGTGGGGCTGTGGGGAAAAAGGAACCCTTCTCCACTGGTGGGAGTGCAGACTGGTGTGATCACTGTGGAAATCAATATGGAGATGCCTCAAAGAACTAAGACTAGAGGTCCCATTTGACCCAGCTATTCCCCTGCTGGGTATCTTCCCAAAAGAATTAAAAGAATCATACCGCAGTGATATATGTGCACCCATGTTTATAGTGGCACAGTTTGTAATAGCTAAAGCTTGGAAACAGCCCAATTGCCCATCAACTGGAGATTGGATAAAGAAGATGTGGAGTTTTTTTTTTTATAAAATGGAGTACTACTCAGCCATAAAGAATGAGAAACTAGAGACATTTATAGCTAAATGGATGCACATTGAGGCCATACTCTTAAGTGAAATAAATAGGACACACATGTGTAAATACCAAAATTTCTCTGTTGTGAAAAGCTAAAAGTGTAAATAAGGATCAAAATGTATAATTGATAATGTGAAATAGGAAGAAAAGGTCCAAAGGGGAAGGGGTAGTATGAGGGTAGGGGAAATGAAAGAAGGGAAAAGAAAAAAATATGAGAAAAGGAAAAAAATGGAAACAAAGTCTTTGTAAATAGGGAAGGGTGAAAGGTGTGAAGGGAGGGCAGGGGAATGGGGAAAAAATAAGAACCAAGATACATCATGTTTGGGCACAAGATCCCCACGATGAATGTAACTATTGTATATCTAAAATGTAGCAATAAACTTAATGGAAAAAAAATAGGATAGTCAATGTCATGACTACCACATGAATCTCAAGTCTTGTGTGAAACTTACCATGTCCTGAGGATTATTCCGTGTGTTCACTCTTGAGGTTCAGGTTCATGTGCTAAGGCTACTTCTAAGTTCGACTGGCATCACCTATGTGTCAAGCATCAATTTCATATCAAAAGTGGTGGCATTAGCCTGCCATGGTGGTGAATGCCTGTAACCCTGGCATTCCTCAAGGCTGAGGCAGGAGGATCACACGTTTGAGCCCAGCCTGGGCAACTTATCAATTTAGCCAGACCCTGTCTGAATAATAAACAATAAAAATAAAAAAAGGGCTGGGGATGCCGCTCAGTGTCAAGGGCTTGGAATCAATCCCCATAACTGGAAAAAAAGTGACAACATAATGCTTTTCTCACACACGCAGGCATGTGGAGGGAGCCCCCGCCCCAGTCCTCACAGTTTCCCATTAGTAGGCCAGCAGCAGGGACACCGCAGTGGCCCCTTTCTGCTCTGATCTAGCCGGGCTTCTGAGTTCTCCTCACAGAGATTCCAGGCCTTTCCCCATTCATACCATGTGTTTTCCTGGGGCAATAGTGATCCCAATGCAGATAGCCATGCTGGTCACTTCCTTCCTCGCTCTGTCACCCTGCTCAGCCTTCTGCTTGGTGGCTCCCCAGGTGAATCTCAGCTGCTCAGCCTGACCTGATCTGACTCTCCAGTGCATCCCACCACACCCTCAGCTCCCCCACCTCTCAACTGCAAGCACGGTGCTCACCTGTTTCGCACAGGTCATTGAGGTGACAAAACGAGCTAATGATTGTAATGTGCACACTGCCTGGCATAGGGCAGGTGCTCAACAAATGCTCAGTTCCTCCCCTGGCTTCTTCTTGAACCAATTGGTGGAATAGTTCAAGACTTTGGTGGAGATTTCTCCCCTGTAAACAGAGATGGGAGCATTTTTACCTGCTACCCCTTGCCCCCACAGTTGCATCTTTGAGATGACAGATCATCAAGTAATTAGGGCAGTGTGTTTGAAACTGTGTCAGCTCCCCCATGCTTCTTTCCCCCCAGGCCTGGCCTAGTGCTGCACCAGATACGTGCCTCCCTCCACACTGGCCCCGGGGAACTCTGGGCTCTGGTGGAGATGCCTGGAAGAATGGAAAGTGGCTCGGGCTCCTGGCTCTGTGGGTGATGCCAGCAGCTTGCCACCTCTCTGTCTCTCCACAGGGAGCTCTCCGGATGGAGGACTGGCCATATTTGGGCAGGAAACAGTGTGAAGCTGGAACCCGGAAGTGGGCAATCTAGTCCTGGCTTTAGCCTTTACTACAATATCCCTTGTACGACTTACCTGCTCTTCCTTGACCTCAGTTTCCTTCGCTCTGAAATGGAGATAATGTTCTTTATCTCACTAGGTTTCTGGAAAGGTCAAATTTAAACTGGATGCATTACTTGAGATTATTTCAAAATAGAGACATCAGTTGTTAATCATAGGTGTGTTGTGCTGAAAAGTGGTATTCTCAGAGCTGGCTCCTCTTTCCCTCACTGCCTGGATGAACTGGGGCGTGCTAGTGAACCCCTCTGAGGCCTAGTATGTCACTTCTTTAAAATAGGGATGGTTGCCTTGTACACATCATTGGATTGGTTGTGTAAGTGTCTGAGGCAAATGGTAGAGTGGAGATGGTAGTCACCACTACTGCCACTCATGCTAGAAGAGGAGGTAGAATTTTCATCTGTATTAAAGTGAGACAGGAAGTAATGTTCTTAGAGGACAGTGCCACAGGTGAAGTTCTGGACAAGTCACTTTCCTCAGGGATAGGTTAAGAGGGTGTGTTTGGTAGGCACCTAAAATGGGGTTTGGGACACAGAAAGAGTGCAGTAAACATAAACATTGCTCAATAACACCGATGAGTTATATGAATGAATGAATGAATGAGTGGAAGAATGGAAAGTGAACATTATTTCATGGGTTTACTGTGTAGTCTTTGTGGAATGTAGATGTGTATTGTGTGCTATAGCGTGACACGTGTAAAGGGAGATTGTCACATGACAGAGTCTGTCCCAGCTTCCTCGTGCCAGAAGAGCCTCCTCTAACATATCTTTGTGTGCTCTTTGGAGGCGTTATGCTGTGCCAGGGAGGGTGATGGTAATAAACCTGCAGGAGGTGCCTTTTGCCTCACTGCAGTTTAGAAGAACATTAAACCCAAGAGTTGGAGATTCCTAGTGCTTTTAATCTACAACCTTCTTTGTGAGTTCTGGAAAGTTCCACTCATCTGTCCAGATATCACTGAAAGCCTTGCTTTGTTCCTGCCAAATGGAATTAGATGCATCCTTCTCTCTAAGTGTAGGTGAGTTAAAGAAAAAACAAAACAACACTCCAGCATGGACTTTGAAAGCATCATAAATCCTGCTGTCTCCACATCTTACTGGTGCAGGGCCCTGAAATAAGTGTTTCTACCACTCAGCCCTCCACCAGTTTCTGTGGCCTCCTTGGGCAGCCTGTGTGCTCACACTTCCAAGATAGTGTGTGGCTGTCTTCTCTTACAGCGTGTCGCCTGCTGGGGACAGCTCTGCCCTCAGCCCTTGTCAGCCTTTCCTAAATTTTACCACCTTGGTCCCAGCTCCGGCCTCTGGAGTCTCACAGTAAGCAACTCTGCCCCTTCCCTGGGTGCTCCCACTTCTAGTGCTTCAAGGTTGTACTCTTATCCTTTTCTTCTTTTCTTCAGCCTAAGCCCATCTTTAAATACCTCTTACTACATTGTTGTTTGTGATAATAATACAGGACATTCGTTAAAAATAAAGCTTATAATATGTCAAGCGCTGTTCTCCCTCTTTCCCCTCCCTTCCTCCCTCTCTTCCTTCTTTCCTTCCTTTTTGTTTTCTCCTCAAACAGCTACGCAAATCTGGCACTGTAACCCCATTTTATAGATGAGGTCACTGCAGCACACAAGGGTCACAGGATAGATGCAGCTGGTAGCTGCATAGCTGAGATTTGACCACAGGGAATTGGCCACAGGGTCTCTACTCTTGACACCTGGGCCCTAGCTTCTTTACTTTCTGTGCTGTTACCTATGATATGACCAGAATGAGGGTTGGTGCCAGTGTCTGATGCCCTGCTAACTGCTGGAGGTTTATCTCCCCTCTCTTGGGTCCACACAAGAACTGTGCAAGGAGCCCTCGCTGTTGACAGGGGAGGAGCCTGAGGTTGGGGCCTATGGCTGTTCTGACCTCTGTCTTCTGAACAAATGCTCTGGAGTTCATTCGTTTGCTCTCCCACTGCATGGCCCTGGACTTTCACAGCAGTTTCCTCTGTGTGGGCAGTTGGGACCCAGCAGTAAAGAAGACGATGTCCCTCTTCTCAGGGGACAGTGTTGGAACAAACAACTACATGGTGTTGACTTAATGCGGAACTGATCACTCAAGTAAGGGATCAGCACCCAGCACCGGGCTCAGCTGGAGACTGGAGACTCAAGGGATGAGAAGGAATTAGCTGGAGCTGGAGGAGGGAGGAAGCACACCTGGGAGAGAGGACAGTACAAGCAGAGGCCCTGGGATTTGAGGGAAGAGAAGTGTAAGCCTGTGAGAGAGGCCTGCAGGCCCGGTGAGAAGCATTGCGAAGGGTGGAGTCACTGGAGGGCTTCAGGCAGGAAGAGACGCTGCTCAGCTCAGTTTTGCAAAGAGCCCTCTGACTACGGAGCCACCCACTGGCTCCTTCTGCATGGCCTGGCTTGCTTTCCCGTCCCCAGGGCTGTGCCTTCTGGGAGCACCCTGCACACTGCTGGCCTGGGGACCCGGGGAACCTGCACCTGGGCCCACTGCTCTCTCCCAGCAGGGAGGAAGCCTCTTTGCTCCACTCACACCTTCAGTGCTAGCTCACCTGTGCATTTTGCTTCCGGTGCAAATCAGAGCCGGCCATTCATTGTGTTCATTTGTTGCTTGTTTCTCCTCACTCTAGTTCCCTTTACTAAAATAATTGTTTTCTTTAGATTTTTTAAAAATTTTACCCAGCTTTTGGGGTGGTATAATTATATAGCATGATGACTATCATTAATAATACTGTATTAAATACTGGAAACTTGCTGAAAGATACGATTCTTGTCAACCTTAATGACTGTGGTGTAATACAGAGTGGCTCAGCTCACCTGGCTTTTGAAGCTAAACTTCTGGGGTTTAATTCCTAACTGTGACACTTACAAGCTTTTATGTTCTAGGACCTACGGCCGCTTGGCCTCAGTTATTGTAGCACAGAATAAGTGCTCAGTACGACATCTTAGCAATGAATAGTTCATTCACAGAATCGCTGTGAGGATTAAATGTGATCATACATGCAGATTGCCTAGTGAGCGCAGTGCCTAGCTCAGAGTAAGCACTCAATAAACTCATCCATTATCATCATCAATTTCCCAAGCTAAATGCCAAGAAAGCAAATTCATGTTCTCAGCCTTGGAGTCCCTTGCAGTGCCAGGCACCATGGCGAGCAGACCAGAGATGCAAAATAAATGCTTGGTTCGTGAGCAAGTCTTCCTTCCCAGCCCAGTGCCCACCTCACATGGGTGACTCAAAGACATGGTTCAGACTGAATGAACTGCAGTGTGGTCAGGATGCTGCAGTGTGGTCTCCATGGTGACTCCCAGCTTGGCAGTACAAGGAAAGTACTCCTAGAGATGGTAGCTGGCCCACTGCAGCCGCCAAACACGCACCATGTTTCTTCATATTTCTCAGACAGACTGAGTATCGTGTGTTCGTGAATTAAGGTGAGAGTAATTGGTCCCAGCAAACAGTTTACACATCTGCTTGCAAATCGTGTGGACAGTGAGGCCCTGTGGTTCTTTCTTTCCCATCTCATATCTCTATAGCTGGCTCCTGGGCCCTTGACTCTTTCCCCAAATCCCCGGACCGTCATTTTGCTATAACAGTTGAGGATTAAAGGGAGAGTAGGATTTGACATGGAATTTCCTTGGCTTGTTGTCAGTCTGTCCAAGCCTAGGGAGGGAAGAAATCATAACCCCTTCATCTGCATGTAATACTTTGTGACTTTTCAAAAATGCTTTCACATATGCAATTTCATTTATTCCTCCCATCATCACTGGGAAGCAGTTATAGTTCTTCCGGAAGGTGTGAAGAGCTCAGGTGATGGAGGTCCACTCTTGTCTCTACCACTTAGAAGGCGTGGAAACGGCATCTTTCTTGGGTGGACCACGTTTCACGTTCTCAATGCTAATACTGTGATAACCTAGGAGCCACTTCACAGGATTGGCATGCAGTTGAAATCCCAGAAAGCACACAGTGGGCTGCTGCTGATACTTTTGTTGTGAATATGCCTATTTTACGGATGGAACTCGGGGCTCCAAGACCTTGGTCAAGATCTCTAGCTAGTCACAGGTTTGACAGAAGTTTAGACGTCAGGCTCCTAAATAGACACTCTTTCCACTCCATGGCCTTAATTCCAGCCACCTTGTATCCAGGGTGGGCCAAGTGAGGCCCCTGGGCTTTTTGTTGAAATTTACTGCTAGCACTCTGGTCTACACAGCACTGTATGAGAAGTCTCTATGCAGAGGTGGTTGCCTCTGGGGGAACATTTCGTCTGATTTTCTCCTGTGATGAGGCTAGTTTGTAGCCACTATGCAAGTGTCACTTTTTTTCTTGTATCCCAAAGTGACTTGTACCTCTTTCAGTATTGGACCCCACACCCACTTGACATGCTATTGTTTACAGCATTGCAAGCCCAGAGCAGCCAAAGATTTTGCTGCCTGCCTTAGTTTCTGTACTTATTTTGTTCTTTTCTATCTCTCAAATGACCTGTTTGTTTCCTGGGATGGATCTCTTCTGACATTCTGCTGTGGCGGGCAGGAGGCTCTCTGATGGTTAGGATTGTGTTGTTTTGTCCTTTGCTGGCCAGAGTGTAGCATATGGAAGCCCTGGAATCAGTACTTGTGATATGGATGAATAAGCCAATCATCTGACCAATATACCGTGATTGTTAGTTCACATGCTAAGAATTCAGTTTCTGGCCTTCTTGGACTTGCCAGTTCTACTGCTCATCCATTCCTGTGTGCAGTTGTTTCTTTTTGAGCATCTTCCTGGGGTGTCTTGCAAACAGCTCAAGCAGATTCTGGTGCAGGTTCTTCTGGAGCTATCTGGGAGAGGGTGAGCACCATGCATGATGTCCACTCGTCTCAGAGTTGTAAGTCACAAAGGGCCAAGAGCCTTTTGCGAAGGAGAACCACCCCTCCTAAGGTGGCCAGGCAGGTCCTCTGTCACATGCCCCTCTGAATGAACTTGGGGGGCTGGGATTCTTGCACTGGGAGAACTCAGGATCTTGGTATACTTTCCCAGGCTTTGGTTCTATGTCTGTGGATGTAGTCAATCCAATGAAAGGTTTGAAGAAAGATGAGATGGATGTGTCAAAGAGGATTCTGGGATAGCTGCGTGGGAGGTCGCAGGGGCAGGTGGACCTGTTGAAGTCTGCTGGAATGATGGTGGCAGGTGGCCAGGGCCCTCCCTAGAAACCTTCCCCGAACCTTATTTAGCCTTCTTCCATTTGATGGTGACCGAGAGCCACATGTGAAACTGTGGCAAAGGCCCCAGAGAAGAGGCCATGCGATACGCACTTTAATCTTTGTCTTTCTCTTTGCTGGGTCTGCGACTCTGAACAAGGCCTGGGCAGTCTGAGCCTCTGTTTCCTCATCTGTCCAACAGGACATATTATCCCTGGGCTGGACTACATTGTTGTTTTGTATTAACACTGGACTACATGATAGCTATGGGAGAGGGACACTGCACTAGGAGAGACACACTGTTATTGTCATTGTAGGGCAGTGAGGAGCTATCTATAGATATATTGGGACATTTTAGAACTGGATGAGATAGCTTCTTATTCCAAAGAGAAAACTTAGTTCTAGCCCAAGGCCAGTCATTAAATAACTCTCTCTCTCTCTCTCTATTTTTCAGCCTCCTTTTTCTTACTATTTGATGTAGATGTTAGATTGAATGCCCTTTAAACTCCTAGCAGGTACCTAGTGTACTAAATTGGTTTTGTGGATATGAGATTAGCTACATGAGACGAGTTGTCTCCTCAACCTTGGAAAGAAACCTTAGTAACTGATACTTGCTTTTTGGCAGGTACTCACCTTACCAACTGTCTTAGTCTGTTTTCTGTCACTATACCGATATACCCAAGGCTGAGCACTTTACAAAGAAAAGAGGGTTTTTAGCTCACAGCTTTGGAGGCTGAAAATGCAAGATCAAGTTCCCATCTATGAGGCCTCTGGTAGGGACCTTCCTGGCTGCACTAGAACATGACACAGAGAAGAAAAGGAAATGACTATGACAGAAAGGGCAAGGGAGGGGATGGTCTTGCTTTAAAACAACCCACTGCTGTGGGAACCAACTTACCTGTGAGAACAGGACCCGTGGTTCTCTCTTGATCTGATTGTCTTGCACTAGACCCCACGTCCTACTGTCCCCACCCCACACTGGCACACTGAGGTCCAAGCTCCTCACACAGTGGCCTTTGGGAACTTGCTTGAGTCATTCTGAGCCATAGTGTTGCCTTATTAGCTGTCGTGTAACCTCATGAGACATAAGAACCCAGGTGGGGTTTTGTTATTCCCACTCCACTGGGCAGGAGACAACTTCAGAGGGTGCTGTGGGCTGAATTGTGTCCCCTCCCCTCCAAATGCCAGCACTGAAGTCCTAACCTTCTGTACCCCAGGATGTGCCCTTAGTCAGAGGTAGGATCAGTGCAGATACAGTGCACTAAGGTGATGCCATCAAGCTGAGTCCTAATCTACTAGGACGAGATCCGTATTAAAAGGGCACAATTGTGCATGCATGTGCACATGCAGACACACGTCATATGGAGATGAAGTCAGAGGTCAGGGGGACACTTTCATGCCCATGGATGGCAGCAGAAGCCAGGGCAGGGCATGGGACAGAGTCACCCTCACAGCCTTCGGAAGGAGCCCCCTTGCCAACACTTTGATCTCAAACTTCCAGCCTTCAGAGCTGCGAGACAGTAAATGTTGCTGCCCACCCCACCCAGTGTATGGAACTTCATTATGCCAGGCCGAAAGAGTGGATACACAGAAGCCTAAGAAACTTGCAGAGTCACAAAGCTGGTAACTCAGAGCCAGCCCTCGCTCATGCCCAGGCCACGGACTTGGCATCATACCCACTCTCCCCTGTGGATGTCACACCTTGTGTGTGAAGGAATGGGCCAGAGCATCTGCTCCCCTGGCTGAGGGAAGGATAGAGTTACCGAGGATTAAGGGCCTTCCCTTCCTCCTGCCCCTTCTTGCCAGAAGCCCTGCAGGAGGCAGCAGGGAGGCAGACAGCCCCTGGCTTGGCTGGCTTTCTGAAATAGTGGCCTCCTGCTATTAGAATGTGGCTTCCTCCTGCCGAGGAACCAGATGCCCCCATCAGAACATGGTGTCGCAGCAGGAGGGTGTGTAAGCCTAAGTAACCTGGGAAGGAGCTGCTCAGGCTAATGTGTGTGTCTGACATTGCAGGGCTTCTGGAGCTGGCAGTTTACCTCAAGCCTGTGCTCACAACCCCCATGGAGGGCAGGGAAGGGACATCGAGGAAGGACGCTGCCATTTTCTCACCTTACCCTCCTGCTGGTGACCTTGTGAAGTGGCTTGAACCAGCACTCTTTACTCAGCTAAGAGAACAGTTTGAAAAGGTGAAGGGACCTTGTCAAGTTATAGAGAGATCGAGGAGAGGGAAACTCCACAGCACAGGCCTGTGCACACGGCTGTGGTATGTAGAAGCTGTGGGCACACGCTGGCTGTCTCCCTGGCTGCTCCTGCCTGTGGTGGCCTCCCAGCCATGCCCAGCATGTCCTCCTGTCATGGCCTTCAGTTGCCTGATCTCAGCATAGCGGGGGGCTGGGAGCCCAAGCTCTAGAGCCAGATCACCCAGGTTCTCGTCCAGCCTCAACCACCAGCCGTGTAACCCTGGGAATTGCTTGACTTTGCTGGGGCTTTTTAAGGGTGACCATAAGGAAAGCTGGCCCCATTAGTACACGGGGCTGTGATTCATTATTTCATGTTGTTTGCCCCCTTAGACCGCGTGCTCCCTGAAGTACAAGGCCATGTCACCCACCACGCTCCGAGTTCCTAATGCAGGGCTTAGCGGCGGACGACACACACAGATTAGACAGATAAATACAAACACAGAGAAGTAAAGAGATGGCTGGATTTCCAGCAGCACTGCTGTGTGTATATCCAGCTTCGATCCAGTGATAACATTCAAGACAGAACCAGCTGGAATGTTTAGTGGGTGCTTACTGCGTGCCAGGCACTGATTTTAAACACTTTGCTTGCTTTACTCAACATCTCAACAACATTCTTAAGTAGTTACTATTGCTTATGTCCCCAAATGGATAAAATCCCAGAGGTGCATGGGATGTCAGACTCCCTGTGACGACCCAGCTGGAACTCGGCAGAGCTGGAGTCCAGGGGTGGCCTGGCCCAGAGTCCCTGCTCACAGCCAGTGTCCTCTGCATCTTCCAGAGGATGTGTTGTGGTAGTGAGCAGCCAGAGAAGCCAGGGGAGGATCCCCAAACCGTGACCTTGCTAAGAGCACGGTGGAACCCGGGGTCAGGGCAGCTGTGTTGGGAGCAAGCAGGTGGGGCTGAGACCTGCACCGCAAGCAGCGCTGGACATTCCTCACTGCTCTGTTAGCCGGCCAGCTGTCATAAAGGAAGTGAGCTAGGGCAGATGGCCGCACATGCAGCTGTGTGGTCCTACCTGAGGAAGATGGATAAGATGGCCCCTTCCTTTTGTTTTCTGTTGCGTTCCTGCGTTAAGTGAATCCCCGGCACATCATCCATGTGCAGTGTGTGACCATGGCATGGATGTATGAGCAGGATTCTGGAGCTGCAGGGCTCAGCAGCCTGGGCAGGTACTCAGGTTACACTTGTGTTACTTTCTGCAACTCTCCTCCATATGCCAGAAAGACCAGGTTAAGGGGAAGGAGGTGCATCTTCCCATGATGAGTTTGTGCTTATCCATGAAGTCTGTGCCGCCTTCCAGACTCCTGCCTTTCTGAAGCTCCAGCGAGTGTCGTTGCCATGAGTGATGAAGCGCCAGGATGGTCTAGATGGTGAGCAAATATTAACACTGGGAATCAGTTGTGCCCTCTTGATTACTGGGGAAACTGCTCAAAGGCCAGCAGAGTTATTACACTGTGCGACAGTCAAATGTGGGTGATGTAGTGAGAGTCGGTAGTATAAATGAGTTTAAGGTAAAGATAGATTGGTACTTAGAAGCCAAAATCATGCAGTGGAGTTTGCTGGTGGAATTACAGAGTACACGTGGCATACTGCCAGGCACAGTGCAGACAGGCTGCTGGCTGTCTCAGCCTCTGCTTTGCGTGGTGTCTCCTGGAAATGGGAAAATCAACAGTACCTATGCTGCAAGGTAGTAAGTCCTGCTAGCACCCCGAATCAACTAAGAGTAAGACTAGTCACATTCTCAAAAACCTTACAGTGCACAGACAGGACGAACAAGTCACCTGACTCTTCTGCAGTGTAATAGGAGCCAAGGTGTCAGAAGCATGGGGCCCTGGGTGACTCGGAGGAGGAGGGATTTTGCTAAGCTGGACCGGATGGTCAGGGAAGGCCTTCGATAAAATAGTATGGTGGGCATGTAATGAGCAGGGAGTAGGCAAGGGGGATGGGGAAGAAGACGTTGCAATGCCTGTGAAGTCCTGGTAATAACTCATTGTGGGAATTCAGAATTCAGGCCAGGGGAAAGGTGGACTTGGTGGGTGTATTAGTTTCTTGTGGAGGCTGTAACAAAACCTCAAACTTGGGCATAGAGTAGAGCTCAGACAACAGAAATTTAGTCTCTGATAGATCTAGAGATGAGAAGTGCAAAACCAAGATGTCAGTCTGCTGCCCTGGGCCTCTCTCAAAGGCCCCTGCTGCTCATCTCCACCTGCGCTCCATACACCACTAATTCATGTATTTGCATGCTCACCCATTCAGCTTGTGTTTGCTGAGCATCTAGTGAATGCCTATCGCTGGTCTGGCTTGTCCTGGTGGACACGGTTAATGGGATTCTCTGCCTCCTTGGAGTTATGTTCTGATGGGGAAAGAAGGCATTGAGCAAACAATGGCAGCATCAAAAGACAATGAATACAGTGGATAAAAACAAAGCAGACCAGGGAGATAGGAGCGCTGAGAACTGGGCTGCCAGAAGAGACCCAGGGGCAGGTACATTGGACTCTTGACTTACAAACTCCATCTTTTCCTGAGGGCTGGTTGTAACTGAGTCCGTACAGCTGAGATCTGGATGTTTGCCTGGGTGCATGCTATAGATAACTAGAGGCAGATGCATCTTCCATTACCCTAATTAACCCAAGTTGTTTGTATGTTAGGCTGGTTGTAACTTGAAGATCCACTATGTATCTGAGCAAGATCCCAGCGGAGTTGAGGGAAGGAGCCTTGTGAAACCTGATGTCAGAGGAAAAGGACAGGGCCAGCCACTGGGCAGCAGTGCCCTGGAGCGCCAGACACACCAACTCCTTCTGCAGCCTGGCTATTGCTTGTCTGTAAAATGGGACGAGCAGCCCCGCCACACTTGTCTCTTGTGTAGATTGTAAAGGTCCAGTGACAAGACGGGTAGGATGTGGCTTTGAAAATCATTACGTGCTCATTTGGCAAGGTAATATTTGTATTGCTTAGGGATTCTGTAGCAGACCACCTGGTGCTGAGCAGAAAGATCACTGGGCTCTCGTGGATGTGGCCATGTCACATTATTGCTTGCCAGCATGTTGTCATCTCTTTCATGTGACGTTCATCTTCTTCCCCTGGGTCTCCCACTGCAGGGCCTGGTGTAGCAAACAGCAGCCCCTGCCCACCATGTCCTGCATCTCCGACCTCCTCAATAGAATCACACACCAGTAACTCACAGTGGCCTGTTATTACCCTATATACAATAAAGACTTTCTGTAGGCTGTAGGAAAGAAATGTGCATTTTACGGTCATCCCTGGCTCTTACTAAACTTGTCTTCATGGTGGGGACAAATCTGTGGGTCCTGGCAGTGTCAGGAGCACATGGCCAGTGAGCAGACGGTTTTACGTCTCACTGTAACATGTGCTGCGGGAGGCCCTCCACTGGTTGCAGTCAGGAGTCATGGGCTTCTTGACTGCTGTGGGTACACACTTGGCATTCACATGTGGTCTGTGCCTGTGCACAGGGCAGCTGGTGCCCCATGCACATCTCTTGGCAGTAGTATGGGACCCTGGAGGCCTTATGGGGCTCAAGCGAGAAGCCCAGCGCAAGCAGGAAGGACATGAGATTGCAGAACAAGGGCAGAAGAACAGCTCTCACACTCGGGATTCTGTACACCTTAGGCATCTTTCTTCATCATATGTATTGGAGTTACTCCGTTATCTCTCCCGGCAGGAAAAGGGATGGAAAAAGGCAACTAAAATCATTTGCTGGTTATTCTCTGCACCAAGCACTTTACATATACCATGTTGTTTGATCTACAAGACAAACCAATGATGCTAACCAATCCTGTGTTAACTCTAGCTTTATCCAGGTTGTGAAAGGAGATTCAGGACTAAGCGATTTGCGGTTGATTGTGAATCCAGTGGGAGGGAACTCAGGGTAGCCACATCAAACCATACAGATGCAACTTCTCAGCCAAGAGAACTCAGATTTTGCATCTTCATCTGGAAGCGGGGGTGTTGACCTCACATGCCTGGAACTATGCCGCAGCAAGAGGAGAGCTTGGACTTGCAGTTACAGCAGGAATCTCCTGAGCTCACCTCTTGCCCCTCTTTCGTATCTTCCTTATTACATTCATTTGAAAATAACCAGCACAATACGGGAGACCACAGGGCTTAACCAAGACCTAAAGAGAGATCAGCAGAGAGTGTGGTAGATATCGTGGGAGGCTTGGACATTTTTCTGGCTTTGCAGTTGGTTTAGCCAGCAAAGTGATGTCCCAGTTATTTAAATGTAAATACAGAAGTCAAGTTTCCTGTCATCCATGGGAAAGGGAAGAAAGAAGTGAGCCAGGGCACGTACCAGGCGGCAGCTCCTTGCATGTATTATCTTTACCACGTTCCCAAGACATTATTGATTCCACAGGGCTGAGTTCCGGTCTGCTCCTTTTTGCTATGGCATCTCCAGCACCTAGAGCAATGAGTGACAGGCAGTAGAGCATCTGTAGATATTTGCTGTGAGGACTGGTGTGCACAGCACAAACCAGGCAAGACCCATCACCTGGGTGCCATCCAGCAACTCAGAAAGATAAAGTGGGCTGCCTAATTCTGACTCATTCCTGCTACAGGCTGCTCAGAGTCCTCTTTCTTTTTTTTGTATTTTTGGTTTTTTTTGGTACCGGGGATCAAACTCAGGACTTTGCACTTGCAAGGCAGGCGCCGGAACCACTGAGCTAAATCCCCGGCCCTCAGAGTCCTCTTTCTGCATCATTCTGCCAGGTGTTAAGTCCAGACCCATCATGCCTTCCTGCCTAGCCTCCACTTTATTCTCTCCCAGCATAACTGAATCCACAAAACTACTGTGTAGCCAGAAAGATTTAGAAAAGAAATGTAACAATATAACTGTCCTGTTTTAACATCTGTCAAGAGCTCTATGCCCTGTGCATGAAGAACCAAACCCTTACAAGCTCACAAGAACCTGCTGGATCTGGTGCCACTAACCTCTGCCTTCACTGCTCTTTCTCTTCTAGACTGGACTGCCTTTTGGTCGTTAAGTGATATATGCCTCTCTGGCCGCAGGACCTTGGCATATGCTGTCCTTGTGCAATTTCCACCCCTCTCCATATAGTGCTTTGTCTGGGCGACCTCTATGCATTGTTACAGTCTCTATCAGATATCGGATCTTCAGAAGGTCTGCCCAGGACCCACCCACAGGGGTCCCAGTTGCACCCCTCCATACAGCCCTGCATGTCCCCTTTGCAAACACTTGTAGTTTTTAAGAAAACTTATTTTCCCCACCAGGTTCAAAGTCCCATGAAAGAAAAACTGGATTCTATTACACATATAATATATATTCAATAAATATTTATTGAAGTAGCAGTGACCAATTTATTAGTAAGAATATCACTACAATACACTACAAGAGTCATACCCACTTTTCAGAGAAACTGAAATGTGAAGAGATTAAATTTCAAGCTCAAGGTTATATAGCAAATGACATATTTGAGAGTCAAATCCACATCTAACTCTAAAATCCACGTTCTTCTACTGCTCGCAAGTGATTTGTCCTGGTGACCCGCATACCTGGCTTACTAGCAGAGCAGGACATGTGGTGCCAGCAGCCCCAGTCTGTAAGACTCAGAGGATGCCCCATCCTTCCCTGAGACTCAGAAGGCCCCCTGAGCCTCTAGGTGTGGCTGTGGAGCGAGGCTGTGTTGCCATCACTGGAAGGTAGTAGGAAGGTTGTTTGTGTTTCCTTTTCTTTGGACTCCAGATAGACAGTCATCACCCAGACTTTGGGACTTAGAGATGACCCACTTAATGTGCCAGCCCAAGAAGGCTCCAGCAGCAGAGTCCATATGTCTCACCCGTGTGAACTGAACAAAATTCTTCCCTCCCTTCTTCTTGGTCCTGCTATGAGATCACCTAGAAAGGCGACTCGGAGATGATGGCCTCTTTAGGCATCAACAAGTGAAGGGCAATTTGTTTTGTTTTGCTTTGTTTTTTAAATTTGGCAGTGCTGCCTGAGGTTTAGTTGTGGAGAGGGGAGAAAAGGGATTTAGTTAACAGTGAGTAGGACGCCCAGGCTGGTGGCTTCAGCACACCTGGATGTCCACTAGAGGGCAGCAGAGAGGGGCCCCGCTGCCCCAGGAGGGCCAGTACTCCTATGACACTGGCTACCAAGCCTCTGACGCGGGGCTAGTGCCCCATGTTGAAGTGCTAGGATGTTGGATATGTTGAATTAAAGAAAACATATCATTTCAATTAATCTCATCTGTTGCTTTCCACTTACATAAATGTGGCTCCTGGAAAATGTAAGACTGGATATGTGACTCACATTCTCATTTCTAGTGGATGGGGCTGTTCCATACAATCCATGGAACAACAAAGCAGAATTTCAAAAATAACCTCAATCTGTACATAAGTTTTCAGCCTCTAATTATGTGATGCAAATGCTACACTGTGATAAGAACTCGTGAGATTCCCGAAGCTTCTCTGGATGGTCCTTGTGTTACAATTGGAGAAACTGAGACCCAGAGAGGGGAAGCAGCCTTACTTGATTTCGCACAGCTGGTAAGGGGCAGATCTGGGCTTTATGGCTCTGTCATCAGCTCCACATCTGCTCTCCCTGCCTTCAGTGAGTGGCTCACAGAACTGGGTGTCACAGGACCGACCTGCCACCACTCTGTCCCCAGCACTGCCTGGCACAAGGCAGGGTGCTTTTATTCAGTGGCTATTCTGTCTCAGATTCTGTGCTGTAGAAGCTTTGGTGTGGAAGAGAAGATACAGATGGGCCAATTAAAATCATAAAGCAGAGGTTCCAGGGAAGTAACTTGAAAGCTAATATGAAAATGCATTCACCCTCGCTAGCAATTAAAAACATGCAGATAGAAATAATGATGTATCTTTGCTGCTGTGTACCTATCCTTACTACTTTCAAAAGAACCTATTTTAGGAAAAAATCAATATAAAATAGAATCAACAGGAAAAGAAAGTTATTCCTCTGGTAAAGCTACCCAGTGGGAAGAACAAGGCTTCAGACCAAGCCTGTCAGTGCTTTGGACAATAGGAAAGCTCCATTGCCGTGATATCCTGGACCTCTGCTTGCCTGGCTTTGGAAAAACTTTAGTCTTCCCCATGGGATATTTGATATACAGCAGGCAAACATTTCTCTTTATTCTGCTTAAGAAAACTCCCACATTCTCTGGCTTTTCTCAAGCACCAAGAGGAGCAGTTTCCTTAAGAGAAAAAGCAAGCCTTCCTCCATCTCCTGGGGTCCCCAGGGGTACACATCGGACAGACTCAGCTCAGGGGAGCCAGCTTGGCAGAAAGGCCCTGCAGCTGCGCGGTGCAGCTGTAGGCCCATGCACCCTCCCGTGACTGCCTTTATACACAGGTGCTTAGTCATTGATCTCCGCACCCCTCAATCTGAAGCCTTGATTTGCAGATGAGGAAACAAAAGCTCCACAAGGTTGACAGACCAGCGTGCCATCCCTCCCTGCTGGGGACCAGAGCCAGATCTGGACCCTGAGAATCTGGCTCCAAAGCTTGAGTCAGCTGGCCTGAGGAGAAATAGGAGGATAAAGGGAAAAGAGAGGGGAAATGCAGGAACCAAATGGGGAAGAGATCAAAAAGGGGTTAAGGGGAAAGAAGATGGGGAGAAAAACATGAGAAGGAAGGAAGGAGGGAGGGAGGGAGGGAGGGAGGGAAGGAAGGGAGTGGTGGGTGAGTGGGGGAGAGTGGGATTCTACTTCTTTTGGCACACGGTCTAACAAAGAGAAGGGTCGGAATTTCCCTGGAGAAAATTATTCCCGGCAATTTAGAGAGACATTTGCTAAAATGGCAGGTTAGGAACTCAGCCCCCACCGAAGGCTTCCTCCCCTCAGTTCCCCCAGGATGATTTCTTCTCCAGCCGCCTCATTATCGCTGCAGACGATCTGCATGGCTTTAATGAGAGGATCTTCGTGCCTGAGTCTCGAGGGTGGGTAATGGCCCTGCTCGCCTGCCAGGGTCACAGGTTGGACCCTGACGCTGTGGAAGGAGTGGAGAGGAGCTGTTGCCTGCCCCCTGGACCAACAGTCCATTAGCCCCTATCCCTCAGCAGGCCAGTAATGAGCAGGTGAGGGGCACCACAGCCCCAGGCAGCATGCGGGCCATCCGAGTGGAGGCCTTCCTTAGCCCTGCCTGGCCATCTACTTTCCTTGCTGTGCTGCCAATCAGCCTGCAGGATTCTGAGTCCACCCAAACTCTGCTCCTAACGAAAAGGCACACAAAGAGTTAGGAGCCAGATGGCTCCAGCTTTGTATTTGCAACCTCCTGAATAGTTTCCAAGTGTGAGCCCATTCTATACGATGGAAAAGCAAGGACTTTGAAGCCAGAGTCCTGATCCTAACAGCCCTCTCTCTCCCTTCTTCTCCCCTTGTCTCTCTCTGCCATATGACTGTGAGGGTGTACCCTCAGCGTCTTCACATATCATGAGAAATACTACTACTGGCCTCACAGGTTTTTCAGATTATTATTACTTGGTGTCATGGTTTATAGCTAGATGTCCCCCTAAAGTCTCTTGTGCTCTAGATGGGGCTTTGGGGAGGCATTTGGATTATGGGGGTGTGATACCCATCAGTAGATTAGTCCACTGCTGAGTTTATAGCTAATGTGGTTTGGGAGGCAGAGCCGAAGCCTGGTTGGAGAAGGGGGGTCACTGTGGGCGTGGCTTAGAATTAGTCTAGGAAGTCTGCCCAGAGCCCCCAAATTCAGGCTGGCTGTGTGTGTGGGTGTGTGTGTTTTGTACCGAGGAGGATTGAACTCACAACCTTGTGCTTGCGAGGCAGACATGGTGTCACTGAGCTAAATCCCTCAGCCCATCTTTACTGGGGTGTCAGGTCCTACAACCTTTACTCGATGCCCAGGTTTTCCAACCATAACCTAGGAGTGATGTTGCTAAGAATAGCTTAGGTGTTGGGGTTCCAAGTGAATGTACCTAGATGTTAGTGCTCAGTGCGTGCCTGCTACACAACAAATATTGTGTGCATGTGGCTCTGACAAGTCAACTCCCAGACACAGCCTGTGTGTGGTCCACGTGTTCCAGTGGGTCTTTCTGCTCAGGGTAGGGGGGTAGTGGGACAGGTTTAGATGGGGTGAGGCAAAGGAGCAGGGGGAGTGAGAATGTCTGAGTATAAGACTGTGGCAGTGGCCACTGTGACCTGGGGGGATGGTGGTGGTGAGTGTGCCCTAGCAGAGTAGGCATTGTTTCCTGCCAGGGCTTTGTGGAGACTGTAGGATGTAGGAATGGGGTGTGATTGTTCTCAGAGCACAGGAACTCAAGTGGCCTGGGGTAGGGGGAGACAGGGTGGGGCACACCTATCGGTTTCAACTTTGAAATTCTACTGGAAACCAAATGGTTTTCATAGTATCATATGAGGTCCACTTTCTGATTTTAAATTACAGTAATGCCTCAGTCCATGAATGCTTCTGTTTGCAAACAATTCATTTCGTAAACAAAAGCATTTAGCAAAATTTTGCTTCTGTCTACAAACTCCGCATCAGATGACAAACGGGACCATGGCTGTCTTACCTACACAAACACAAATGCAGCCATCTTCTCCAAAATCGTAAAACAAATCAAGTTCGTAACTCCGGGTACCACTGTACGTCCCCGGACCTCCCTTCAAATGGCTTCATGGTTTCCTGTTTATGTCGATGGAGAGTTGACACATAGATGGAGAATATTGCTAACAAGATCTGTCCACGAGGGAGGGAGGACTCTGATCTGTTGTCTTCTTGTCTCCCACATGCTGGGTGGCATGCAGCAGCACTGTGGCTGTCCATAGTACTGTGGTGCTCTGTTCCTTCTGGGACACAGTGTCAGGATATTGGATCTGCATGGGTTTCCATTATCCCTGCATTTGCACTGAAGGTAGCAGGGTAAACTCTGCTACTGAGGTTACCCGGCACAGGTCAGCTTTTGCACCAACTCCCTTCCTGTTAGTGCCTCCACCTCTGGTTTTGCCTGGCTCCGGTCCATCACCCCACATCCTGGTAGGTGGAGCGCTCATTTTGAAATGCAAATCTGATTATCATAATACCTCCCTCCTCCTCGCTTAAAATCTGCCAGTGGTGCCCTTGTCTTCAAAATCAATCTAAGCTCCTGAGAATATCTTATCTCCCTCCTAAGTCTCTCAATCTTTATACCTCGAACTCTCAGTTCCAGGTTTATCAAACCACTTACCATGCTTTTCTATGCTTCTAAGTGAATACTCTTTGTGTTGCAGAATATCCCTTTCCCAGCTTCTGTCCCTGGCTATGTCCCTTGCTTACTTTGGGGGAGGGGTCTCCTTGGCCCTGCACCTTCTTATGACCATGTGCTTTCATTGTATAGAACTGTCCCTTGGCCTCTGTAGTTTCCGATGCTGTTACCTCCTGGATGGCGGATATATAGTAGAATCCCGATAAGTGGCAATGGTGGGAGTTTTGGTGTTACTTTTGTTCGTTTCTATGTTCTTAGTGCCTAACAGGACTTGATACACAGTAAATATCAAATAAATGTTTGTGGAATATCCCAAGAGTTGAAGGTTCAAAAAGAGAAGTAAAACTAAATATTTTTACAGCTTCCATTTATTAAGCGTGGTACCATGGAAAGGCTGTCCTTAAATCAGACCTGCCTCAGAAAGCCCAGAGAGATCTTCTGACATTATCAACAAGCAGCCTAATCATGTTTCATCAGAGGACATTAGATGAGCCCTCTTTGTGCATGGCTCTGTGATTTTCTTCTCCTCCTCCTGCTCTTCAGCCCAACAGACATCTGTGACAGGGTTCTGGGGTCACCAGCAGACCTCTGCTCAGGACAGAGCTGACCTGGCCAGTGAAGGATGGGATGGAAAGGCCTTGCAGGTGAGGATGAATATAGTGTCCACTGTCTATCAGCCATATAGGCTTCAAACCATGCGGGCAGTAATGTTCCTCTTCTGGAAGGGTAGGATGAGGTCCATCTGATTGTTGGGGAGTGTCCCATGGGATTAATAAAGCACACTTCGGTATGTGTCATGCGTATCATGCAGGCACGCCTTGGCGTTTGTATCTGATTCCTCACCCCTTCCTCTCTGGCACAGTTCCCCTGCATTAGCACCTTTGTTCTACCACACCCTTCCACCCTGATGTTTCAGCCTTGGAGCCAGCTATCCCTGGACTGAACCCCTGAAACCACAAGCCAAATCACACTTCTCCTGCTTTAAAGTGTGAGTGTCACGTATTGTGTCTCAGCAGTGGAGCTCTGACTAATACAAGGATGAACCTTTTCTCTAGCACATTTGTGTGGCCACTTGCCCCGCAGTCAGACCTGTGCCACTCTGCTTCTCTGGGAGTGGGTTCTTCTTCCTGCAGTCCTGATCCAGCCCATGAACCCTCCGCTGTGTAGAGTACCGGGAGGCCAGTCCCAACCCGAGTGTGTTGGAGGATGCTGAGCGGCAGCTCGTGCAGCACTGCCAGGAGGCTGCTGCTGTGTGGGCAGTGCAGGGCTGTGACTCAGGCCTGAACGCTGCAGCCAGGCCTTCTGCCTGCGATCTGCACTCTCACCCTTGTTAGCTATGTGAGCTTCTGCAGGTTACTTCACCCGGCGATGTCCTAGGGATGACGGTGCTAAGAGCAGCCTGGGCCTTGGGGTTCAACATGAATGTACGTATATGTTAGTGCTCAGTGTGTGCCCAGTATACAACAAACCCTGTGTGTGTGTGGGTGTGCGCGGCTCTTACAAATCAGTCCCCAAACACAAGCACAGAGCCTGCTGCAGTCCAAATGTTCTAGATGCTGTGTAAGAAGCAGAAGCAAAAGTGTGGCTCTGTCCTCAGTAATCTCAGCCTACAGAGAGGAGAGACAAGTGAGCAAGTCTTGCAGTATAGCTCCACAGCAGCGATTCACAGGCCTGCACCAGATTATGTGAGTGCACAGACAGCCCAGGGTCCCTGGGTCTGCCAGGATCATCGGGGAAGGCACTGCAGGCTTCCAGAGGAGGGGACATGGGGCTAACTCTTAAAAGAGTGGTAGAGTGGTGGTTTGATAAGAGGATCAGCAGGATAGAATAGTCTAGACATGCTCATGCACTTGCAAGGATGCAGAGCTAGGGACTAGTGAGGCCCGTTTGTTTGGGGACTGGGATGTATCCAGGGCTGGTGCATGGGTGTGATAAGGGAGGGTCAGATGGCTTTGGGGGATGGGATGAGGGGCACTCTGGGTCCCAGATGCAACCATTTAGTTGCTCAGGCTAAATTTTGTGTGTGTCTGTGTGTGTGTGATACTGGGTATTGAACTCAGGACCTTGCACTTGCGAGGCAGGTGTAGTGCCACTGAGCTAAATCCCAGCCCTCAGACTCAATTCTTTAGGTAGTGAGGAATCCTTGAGTATTGTGAGATTCAGAGAAACAAGAGAGACTTGAGATCAGTGATTTTTGTTGTGCTTTGAGCTATTGTTTATTTTTAAGAGGAAAAAAATGAATAAATCAAAATAAACTTTGAGAGATTGGTGTTAGCCCTGAGTCTCAGTGCATTGAAACAGAACAGTGGTGGATGAGCTAATTCTCTTTGTACATGCAGGTATTTTTAACCCTATGATTCCTCGGACCAAGATTCTTAAACCAAAGGAAACTCATTTAGCCTGAAGGTTCTGAACCAATTACATAGTTTTATAAGGTCAGAATAAAAGTTGGGAGTCATTTTATCTTCATCCGTACTGGTGGAAATTACAGAATCAAGCTGCTTTAATGAGAAAAAGCACCAGGATGGGAAATGTGAAAATAGAAGTGTCAGCACCATCAGAGAGTTCCGCCACGTCCTGCATGCCGGCAGATGAGGCCAGTGTGGGCTGTGAAGTCCTTTGACAACCCAGTCCGTATCCCTGAACAAGTTGCCAAGGCTTCAAGAGGGATAGACATGAAACACAGCATCCTTCCACCCTTATTAAGATTTAATCCTGCTTTCAACAAGATTGCAAGGTTATTAAATTAGATTTTTTTTTTTCTTCCTGAAAAAAGGATTTAACTTTTGCTTTCCTGACATCATAATCAACATGAAACAGATGCAAAGGGGAAATTGTGTGACCACTGGTAATATGGACCTATACTTAACATGTAGCATGTGAAGTTATTAAAATGGAAATTAATTCCCTTTATTGCTATCATGCCCTATCAATTAATTTGGTTGGAGGTGCTTATGAATATGCAATCGTTCCTCCCCACTGCCCACCCCACACCCTGTGCATATAGAAGGCACTGGTAAAGCAGTAGGGTAACATTTTAGTCTTTTACTAGTTTTGCTAGCACTGTTCATCTTTGCTCCCTAATAATTGACAGTGGTGATAATAGTTATTGAATTCTTTCTACACAGCAGGCAAGCAATTTACATTCATTCCCATTCAATCCTCACAATAAACTCTTTAAGATGAGTACGTTTACTGTCCCACCAAGAAAAAGAGGAAAATGAGCCCAGTGAGGTTCTGCCAGCAGGTCTGGACCGTGCTCCACTGTGCTCCACTGTGCTCCACTGCCTGGCTTCCAGGGAAAGGACTTGGGAGGGAGCATCGCAGGTGCCAGCTCCTACAGGCTGAGAAAGAGTGTGGGCCACCTGGGGTTGGGCAGTGTGCTCTGAGCAAGGCGCAGGTATTTTGAAATGTAAGTTTTATTATTATCTAGGATGCGGGGACTACTTGGGAGGTGCCCTGCCAGGAAGCTGTGGGAAGCAACAAGGCGACAGGAAGGAGGAGCCTGGGGAAGAGGCTTCCTTGAGTATTCCATGAGAGGAGACACTCCGCAGGTCCTGAGCAGGCCCTGGGGCCCAAGGGCTGTCTCTCATTGCCTGGTACCCAGCCCCGGGGCCATTAGGGCAGGTGACTGATGAGTATCAGACCTGGAGCTTGAGAACCCAAGGAGGAAGGTGCTGGCTGGGGGCCTGAGTTCTAGATCTGCTGGTGTTCATCTAGAAGGTGAGCTCAGCAAAGCTGCTTGCTACCTCTAGGAATTAGCTCTCCCTGAGAGGCAGTCCCTGCAGTGTCAGCAAAGTCTCAGAAATACAGGAAGTAAAATCACACCCTAGGCTAGTGCAGAGTGGCTCTAGAGTCTCCCAGGGAAGGCATGGGGAAGGAAGAAAGGAAAATCTGAATGGTGGGCCAGTGAGGGGCACTGGGGAGCTGGAGGCACTGAAATGAGCCTTTCAAGGACTCTTAAGTATCTTTTGGCCTTTTGATAGGAGTCAGACACATATTTAACCTCATATCCACACTGGGTTTTAAGGATGTGGTGATTCACGATTTCATGATTTCATGTGGACAGTGCTCCCTCGGGAGAGAGAGGTGTGTCATCATCCTTGTGTACTTCTGCAAACTCTCATGGGAGACCTGCTTCCCCAGAGTGGGAGGGGCCCGTTTCACACCCACTCTGTAAATGCTGGCCCTGCAGTAACACCTCATCAGATGAAATCTCCCTCAAATGCCCTGTGCATTCTGAGGCTTTGGTAGG